>NC_064616.1:79541100-79843200 GCF_023898315.1 Schistocerca nitens | reverse complement strand
CTTCTTTCCAGCACTTTTTCATGACACGTTGTGTTAAACCAAGGATCTTACAACACGAAATTCAAATCAATGTCAATGACTTTTCTGAGGACATATAAATACACTGTTTATTTATAACATTCAGTTTGCATATTCCTTATTTACTCAGTTTGCAGGACATAGCGCTCCTCCCTTCCCCACCCCCCATTGTGAACGCGCGGAAAAAGTCTGTGGTGAGCTGCTGGAGAGGAAGGATATAAGGTACTGCCTTCATTTATACATAGATTGTCCTACAGCTGCCTACCCTCCTCTACTTGTTAATTAGTTGCAAAAAGACTGAGTCTGTGTTGAGCAGCTGCACTGGCAGGACCTCATGACAGGAAATGGGCTGTTAATCTGAGCAATATATTGCTTCTTTATTTAAATTTTAATTTAATTAATTAATTAAACTGGTGTCAAATATGTTCAATTGACGAAATGTTGGTGTAAGACAGCTAAGTATTTACTATGTTCATTACCTGTAAGCATACAGCTGAGGACTGCGTCCATAGCTTCCTAGACAGAAAATGGAAAGAGGTGATAATGGATGAGCGTAAGGGAAATACTTTTCAGCAAATAATTGTGATGGAAAGGGATGGACTGAAGATGCATTTTGTAACTCATAGAGACTATTACCTGTGCTGGGGATGTTCACGTTTTTTTAAATGGCCGGTAAATCCACAGTGCAGGAGACAAATTCGCTTATTCCAGTACCCCTGACTGAATAAACCAGAGATGCTCGCCTTCGTGTTTGGGACTCGACTGAGGACACTTGAAAACGGTTTTCTTCCCCTTTCTGATCGCGTGTGTGTATATTTTCACCTTTCTGTGTGCCATACTCCACAAGACCACTCGAAATTGGCGGGAAACTGTCCTACAGCTGCTGCTGGAAGAACTACCTCCTACAGATCTACAGGTGTATATCTACAGAGGAAGTTGTACACAGACACATGGTATGGCAAACTATCACTGAAGTGTGCGAACAGTTGCCTCCTACCGATCTACAGGTGTACAGATGGTGAAGAACTTACAATCAGATACATGGTAAGAGGGGATACAGCAACAAACTGTTACGAAGGCCAATTTGACACGCTACCACAACTGACGGAAAATGCTTCATTGCTCTAATTACATAGCGAAATTGTCGTGAAAAAGCCACCACTCATGAACAACGGATCATAATGCAACACATGCACTGGGAATTGAGAAAAATTACTGTTATAACACAACTACCACAAAAATCGATCACAAAAGCTCTCGCAGCCGGCGGCGGTGGTCTAGCGGTTCTAGGCGCGCAGTCCGGAACCGCGCAACTGCTACGGGCGCAGGTTCGAATCCTGCCTCGGGCATGGATGTGTGTGATGTCCTTAGGTTAGTTAGGTTTAAGTAGTTCTAAGCTCTAGGGGACTGATGACCACAGCAGTTGAGTCCCATAGTGCTCAGAGCCATTTTTTTGAACAAAAGCTCTCGCCAGGACAGAGTGGAAGCAGTGGCACATACGTTCACCTCGATGCGTCGATACATACTATATACTGTTTCCAGTCTGCAGAAATTAGTCACAGACTCTAGAACAGGACGCTGCCTGCAAGCCCTTAAACGTACTCCTCAGACAACAGCGAAGTACCTGACTACCCGTCACAGATGAAGAACTCAACAATCAACACACCAAATTTTTCATGTAAACTGCCTGAAGGCTTTCTAGTAGAGACACTCCACTGCACTGAACAATACCTTTGTGTGTGTATTTGTGTGGTTTTTTGTTAGTGTTCCCATATGCTGTGGAAGAATGAGATATTCTGCTTATCTCACAGAATGTCTTCTTCATCTCCGTCATTTAGGAACATCCACCTAAGTAAAATGCTTTGTTGATAATGCTCTAGGTACGTGTGTGGGTGGTTGAAACCTGGTCCACAAGGAATACGCACACACAACCACTGAGGGACGTTAGTGCTGAAAGAGAAGCATTCCTGCTGTACAGATGGTGCAAGTGGACGGTGGTGTAATTTTACACAACTCACTTGCAACTCATGGAGTAACACACTGTGTGTCTGCCTACGGTGTTGCTCTTCTTAACAGCCCAATTGCTGTAATGTCAGTTTATTTATTTAAAACATGTGACAGAACAAACATGAACACTCATTTGATGCATAGAGAATTACCATCGTGTACTCTCCAGGTGAGATTCTGATGCTTTGTACAATGAATACAGAACTGAGAACATTGAGTCTTGCGTTGAATATACTACAAAACAAGCACTTAACATCATCCAACATTCCTTAAGCACACATTCAGCTAGCAAGTTCCACACGCTATGGTGAGTAGAAGACTTCGCGAATAACTTAATGTTATTACAACCCGATAACCAGTATTGAGTGAACATTCCAGGATGGTAAGACGTGTTTTTCTCATGAGCGTTACCAGCACGTCTTAGGAGGAAAGAGGCATAATCCTCTTATAAGCGAGCAACTATCATAAAAACGCAATAGCAATGACTACATTATGCTGTGAGTGCATCTCGGCCTTTCTTCTAGAGGAAGATGAAAAACTGTCATATCACACAACAATAAAAAAAAGAAACACTTCCAGAAGAACTGTGCATGTGTCTTCACCTCAGTCTGTTGATACAGACTAAAAGCAGCTGAGAAGCAGTCCTCCCTACCCTCCAACCTCTACTCCTGCCTCCCTCTCCTCCCCCATAGGTAGAACAGGCCTGGAAAAGCAGTATCGCTACCTTAACGGTAAAATATTATAAATACATATTTGAGCTCATTTGCCTGAAGAGCAACAGTATTACAGATAACTGAATCATCGCCAAGAAGTCTGAGGTTACTCTTAGTATTATCTGCCAGGTCTTTAATATAGAATATGAACAACCGCTTTTACAACTTAAGGGGACTTGTACTTGAATAACTGTCAACAAACAGATTTTTTAATTTTTGGTCTTAAAATCTCTCTGTAGTTTTCTCAACGAGAAAAAGTTTATTCCCAGGAAAATGGAGTACAGAAAGTACCAAAAGCAGAGGAATTTATAAGTGGCTGCACGGTGTCCCCAGGGCACAAAGTCAGCTCCATTAAAAATGTTTTGCTCTCATCTGTTTCGTTTTTATGACTTTTTAGCCCCTTAATACGAGGTCTAATAGATTTCCTTGCGTAACAGAAGAGATACTGAATTGAATTGATGAAAGGAGAAAATACAAAAATGCAGTAAATGAAGCAGGCAAAAAGGAATACAAACGTCTCAAAAATGAGGTCGACAGGAATTGCAAAATGGCTAAGCGGGGATGGCTAGAGGACAAATGTAAGGATGTAGAGGCGTATATTACTAGGGGTAAGATAGATACTGCCTACAGGAAAATTAAAGAGACCTTTGGAGAAAAGAGAACCACTTGCATGAATATCAAGAGCTCAGATTGAAACCCAGATCTAAGCAAAGAAGGAAAAGCAGAAAGGTGAAAGGAGTATATAGAGGATCTATACAAGGGCGATGTTCTTCAGAACAATATTATGGTAATGGAAGAGGAGGTAGATGATGATCAAATGGGAGATATGATACAGCGTGAAGAGTTTAAAGATCTAAGTCGAAACAAGGCTCCGGGAGTAGACAACATTCCATTAGAACTACTGATAGCCCGGGGAGAGCCATCCCTGACAAAACTCTACCATCTGGTGAGCACGATGTATGAGAGAGGCGAAATACCCTCAGAATTCAAGAAGAATATAGTAATTCCAATCCCAAAGAAAGCAGTTGTTGACAGATGTGAAAATTACCGAACCATCATTTTAATAAGCCAAGGCTGCAAAATTCTAACACGAATTCCTTACAGACGAATGGAAAAACTGGTAGAAGCCGACCTCGGGGAAGACCAGTTTGGATTCCGTAGAAATGTTGGAACACGTGAGGCAATACTGACCCTACGACTTATCTTAGAAAATAGATTAAGGAAAGGCAAACGTACGTTTCTAGCATTTGTAGACTTAGAGAAAGCTTTTGACAATGTCGACTGGAATATTATCTTTCTAATTCTAAAGGTGGCAGGGGTAAAATACAGGGAGCGAAAGGCTATTTACAATTTGTACAGAAACCAAATGGCAGTTATAAGAGTCGAGGGGCATGAAAGGGAAGCAGTGGTTCTGAAGGGAGTGAGACAGGTTTGTAGCCTATCCCCGATGTTATTCAATCTGTAAAGGAATCAAAAGAAATATTCGGAGAGGGAATTGAAATCCATGGAGAAGAAATAAAAACTTCGAGGTTCGCCGATGACATTATAATTCTGTCAGAGACAGCAAAAGACCTGGAAGAGCAGCTGAACGGAATAGATAGTGTCTTGAAAGGAGGATATAAGACGAACATCAACAAAAGAAAAACGAGGATACTGGAATGTAGTCGAATTAAATCGGGTGATGCTGAGGGAATTAGATTAGGAAATGAGACTCGTAAAGTAGTAAATGAGTTTTGCTATTTGGGGAGCAAAATAAATTATGATGGTCGAAGTAGAGAGGATATAAAATGTAGACTGGCAGTGGCAAGGAAAGTGTTTCTGAAGAAGAGAAATTTGTTAACATCAGGTATAGATTTAAGGGTCAGGAAGTATTTGTATGGAGTGTAGCCCTGTATGGAAGTGAAATGTGGACGATAAATAGTTTAGACAAGAAGAGAAGCTTTCGATGTGTGGAACTAAAGAAGAATGCTGAAGATTAGATGGGTAGATCACATAACTAATGAGGAGGTATTGGATAGAATTGGGGAGAAGAGAAATTTGTGGCACAACTTGACTAAAAGAAGTGATCGCTTGGTAGGACATATTCTGAGGCATCAAGGGATGGCCAATTTAGTATTGGAGGGCAGCGTGGAGGTTAAAAATCGTAGAGGGAGACCAAGAGATGAATACACTAAACAGATTGAGAAGGATGTAGGTTGCAGTAGGTACTGGGAGATGAAGTAGCTTGCACAGGATAGAGTAGAATGGAGAACTGCATCAAACCAATCTCTGGACTGAAGACCACAACAACAACAACAGTCCCTTAAGTTGGCTGACCAGCGAAAGCTTTACAGTTGCTTATATTTTGTTTATACAGAGTGTTTAGTAATTGTTTGTTACTGTTTTGACGCGAATATTTTGTTTACAGCGAAGTAATTGTGTGCATGAGTTTCTTATGGTGTGCGTGAGTTTCTTATTCCACTTGAAAGCAATGGGAAGAATTAAGAAGTTTGGTGATAAACAAAGTAAATTTTATGGAAATCGTTTCACGAAACGGATTAACTCTCCGAATACTGAAATACAATGTGATACAACACTTGAATCAGCTTAAACTACTTCGAGTACTTCGAAGCTAAAACTAAAATATTTGGACATTGGGCTTGACGGTATAGAGAAGCCAACTATTGATTCAGACTGTGTTATTGTTGAACTGTCTGCTCTATCTGAACTAATAAATAAAGCTTTGCAGTGTAAGGAATGCTGCAATAGTGGTGTGAAGGTAGCTGATGAGGTAAGTACT
The DNA here is from genome assembly GCF_023898315.1 of Schistocerca nitens. Lineage (NCBI taxonomy): Eukaryota > Metazoa > Arthropoda > Insecta > Orthoptera > Acrididae > Schistocerca > Schistocerca nitens. The sequence goes on along the minus strand of NC_064616.1, from coordinate 79,837,683 downwards.
AGAAGAAGTTGTGCATCAAAATTAAGAATTGTCGGTAATTTTTGTGATTTAAGCGAATGTGGTTATACTAGTGTCCTAACTAAACAGAGATTGTATAACTCAAATACTAAACTTGCTTATGACATGAGATGTACAGGCAAAGGGTACAGAAGTACACAAATCTTCTGTGCTCTTATGGACTTACCCCGTTGACAGGTACAAAAACATTATTCTACAGACTTTAGAAGAAGTAGCTAATGACCGTACGAAAAATGCTGTTCAGGAAAGTGTAGACATGAATGACAGCAATAAATGTATGTCTCCAGCCCTGGATGCATCCTGGCAAAGAAGAGGCCACAGTACCCTAAATGGTGAAGTGACAGCTACCTCCATGGACAATGATAAAGTCATTGATTTGGAATGTATTACCAAGTACTGTCATGGCTGTACTAGTAGAACTGAAAAATCATAAATGTTTGATTAATTTTAGTGGTTATAGTGGAGGGATGGAATGTGAAGGCATTGTGAAGATATTTCACAAGTCAGTGGAGAAATATGGTGTGATGTATACATGTTACCTAGGAGATGCACTGTCCGAAAATTACCTCGAGCAATTAAACAGAGAACCGACTTGTGGAGATAACATCTTCGACCTACTGATAACAAACAGACGCGAACTTTTCGACTCTGTAAGCGCAGAACAGGGAATCAGTGATCATAAGGCCGTTGCAGCATCCCTGAATGTCTCAGACAAACAGAAGCTAAACGATGTCTAAGTTAGCGTAAGGAGGGCTATGCGTGAAGCGTTCAGTGAATTCGAAAGTAAAATTCTATGTAGCAACTTGACAGAAAATCCTAGGAAGTTCTGGTCGTAGGTTAAATCAGCAAGTGGATCGAAACAGCATATGCAGACACTTTGGGATGACAATGGCATTGAAAGAGAGGATGACACACGTGAAGCTGAAATATTAAACACCTTTTTCCAAAGCTGTTTCACAGAGGAAGACCGCACTGCAGTTCCTTCTCTAAATCCTCGCACGAACGAAAAAATGGCTGACATCGAAATAAGTGTCCAACGAATAGAAAAGCAACTGAAATCACTCAACAGAGGAAAGTCCACTGGACCTGACGGGATACCAATCCGATTCTACACAGAGTACGCGAAAGAACATGCCCCCCTTCTAACAGCCGTGTACCGCAAGTCTCTAGAGGAACGGAAGGTTCCAAATGATTGGAAAAGAGCACAGGTAGTTCCAGTTTCCAAGAAGGGTCGTCGAGCAGATGCGCAAAACTATAGGCCTATATCTCTGACATCGATCTGTTGTAGAATTTTAGAACATGTTTTTTGCCAGAGGGCTGATACTCAAGGTGTGACCTACAAATATAAACATTCTTTGCCATTTATGATAATGGAAGTTATAAAACCTATATATTGAAATCTTAGGTGACACAACATTATCAGAGAAATGTTTATATGGTAGGACTCAAAATCCAAATGAAAATTTCAACAATTGTATGTGGGAACGGATACCAAAAACTCTTCTAGTCGGAATAAGTACGTTGAAAACAGGTGCGCCAGAAGATGTTTGTTATATCCTAGCCAGTAATGCCAACCGAGCCCGCTGCCAAAAAGGTTGGCAGCATCAAGTCCGGACGCCGTCCGCATAAGCAGCGCCAGCGCTACAGGAAATCGCCGCAAGTCTGCGCGCGCCACGGCTGGCTTCTGGCTTCTTAAGCGCTGGAGTCGCGAGCGCTAGGACAGTTCTGGATTCGCCGCTCAGTTGTATACTCGCCACCGAATTGTGTACTTGCTAGTCAGTTGTGTGTTCATCGCAGCAGAGTTGTTGTTTGTCGTCAGCCGACGCTGACCTAGCCGCTCCGACTCGAACTAGACAGATTTCTGTAGACCATGTTCACCACTGTGTTCTGTATCGTCGTTAATAAAGATAAGTACCGACTTTCATTTAATCCGAGTGTTGGGGTTTTCATCTTTCTGTTCACTGTTCCAGCGGACCGGTCGGCCCGCTATTAAAAGTGTGGCGGTGACTTCGTAGGCCGTTTCTACAGCGAAGTGTTGTCGCTACGAACGCCGTCACAAAACTGGCGACGAGGACTTCCGAACTCGTGTGCAGGGCTGGTTTAACTTGTTTCTTGAGATAGAATTTTGGGGGCTGGTTTAATTTGTGTTCACTATGTCTGCCGAATTACAACAGTTGATCTTGTTACAGAGTCAGCAAATACAAAGTCTGGTGGAAGCAATCGCCAAACAAGCGGCTAATCCACCACCACACAAGGAACAAGCACAGGCAGCACCGCCTTTTCGTGCTTTTGAGGCATCACGAGAAGAATGGCAATAATATTTCGCGCTGTTGCAGGCGCACATGTCAGTCTACAAAATCACAGGTAATGAGCGGCAGCTTTATTTAATTTCCACTGCAGGCGTGGAAGTCTATAGACTACTTTGTAAGTTGTTCCCGGAATCCAAGCCAGAAGCTTTAGACTATGACGTTGTTGTTACCAAGCTTGCTGAGTATTTCGAGTCGCGAGTTCATGTGGCAGCGGCCAGATTCAAGTTCTTCAGATTAAAGAAACTGCCACATCAATCTAATAAACAGTGGTTAACAGATTTACGGGGCCTCACCCGTCAGTGCCAATTTAATTGTGTGTGTGGAGCTTCCTACAGTGATGTCATGTTACGAGACGCTATTACTCAAAACATTGCAGATTCTCGTATTCGTGCTGCTATCTTAAAGTTGCCTGACCCGTCATTAGAGACTGTGATGAACATTATTGAAGCCCAAGATACTTTTGACTATGCTGAGTGTGAGTTAGATCAGCCATGTATTTCTCAAATTGCCTGTGCTAAGCAAGTTATGTCACGCCCGCGGCCCCACCGGCAGAGTCAGACTGTAAACACTAGCCGGCCGCGTCATGTTAAACACATTCGTCAGCCGCGTGTGCAAAATGATAGAGTTAAGTCTTGCCCTAAGTGTGTTCTTGCTCATCCTCGTGAACGTTGCCCGTTAAGAAACGCGGTTTGTCACTTTTGTCAAAGGAAAGGACACATCCAGACTGTTTGTTTGCGTAAACGCAAGAACAATTCTAGTGCTGCCCAGCCCATGGATATTCATGTTCTTCAAAGCCAGCCCGCCCAGGAGGTCGCGTTTAAAGACTCTTCCACGGTTCGTGTGGGTAATAACCTTGTTCGCAATAAGCCACCCACCCAGCCCTCTGCTATGCGACCCGAGCGTAATTCAAACGCTGTAAAAAGTAATGTACAGACTGCAAGTGAAGCGGGAGTTGTTGTTCCACCCGCCCAACCCACGAGTTGTCGTAAGCAGCGAACACGCGCTAAACGCGCTGATTTTGTGTCTTCCGCCTCCGCTGCACCGATCCAGAGACAGTGTAATAAACTATTTGTGACGCTACGCATCCAGGATAAGACCTTCAATTTTCAATTAGACACTGGTGCGTCTATGACTCTCATAAATAGTGCTACGTATGCGGCTATTGGCCGCCCTAAACTTTCAGCGGCAAAACATTCTTTGGCTACTTATAGTGGCGAACACATTCCTGTGTTAGGTGTATGTAGCGTGCCAGCCACATTCCGGGGCAACACAAAAACATTTTCATTCACAGTGCTCCGCGCTACAGACAGTGTAAACATTTTCGGATTAGACTGTTTTGACTTGTTTGGCCTGTCTATCCAAGACAATGTGTTGCAACTTAATTCTGTTGTTGTTCCTCAAGACAGCATAACCGATTTGTGTAAACGATACAGTGACACATTTAAAGACGAACTAGGTTGTGCTGCGAACTTTGCCGCTCATATTACGTTAAAAGATAATGCTCAGCCTCGATTTTTTCGTGCTCGTCCAGTGCCTCACGCCCTCCGGGCACCTGTAGAAGATGAACTTCGTCGTTGGCAAAACGACGGTGTTATTCAACCCGTTTCAGCGAGCCAGTGGGCTTCTCCCTTAGTTATTATAAAGAAACCGTCTGGCAACTTACGTTTGTGTGCTGATTTTAAGTCGACAGTTAATCCTCAGACTGTCATTGATTCTTTTCCTTTACCTAGACCGGACGAGCTGATGGATAAGTTAGGGGAAGCTCGTTTCTTTTCCAAAATTGATCTCCGTGAAGCATATTTGCAATTGCCCCTCGACGAGCAATCACAACAGTATTTTGTCATAAACACGTCGTTGGGGTTGTTCCGTTTTCTGCGTTTGCCTTTTGGTTGTGCGTCAGCTCCAGCTGTTTTTCAGCGTTTTTTGTCACAACTTCTGGCTAATGTGCCATCGTGTTGCAACTATTTAGACGATATTGTTGTGTCCGGTCGGACGCCTGCTGAACATTTCCGTAATTTGGAGTGTTTGTTTACAGTGTTGTCTCAGGCAGGCCTACGTTGCAACATCGATAAATGTTCATTTTTCCTTACGGAGTTGGAGTATCTGGGACATGTTATTAATGCTCAAGGCATTCATCCCTCCCAGTCACATTTAGCAGCTATTCGTGATTTGCCCGCCCCTCGCAATCTGCATGAATTGCAAGCAGTTCTTGGCAAATTGACATATTATATTAGGTTTATACCTAATGCATCACAGATTGCTGCACCGTTGCATCGTCTCCGCCGTAAGAATGTTCCGTTTGTGTGGTCAGCTGATTGCCAATCAGCCTTTCAGCAGCTTAAAGAGGCTTTATTGAATGATCTTTGTCTGGTCCATTACGACCCTAACAAGCCTCTGGTGTTAGCTTGTGATGCTTCTTCTTTCGGCCTCGGTGCTGTGTTGTCTCACCGAGTCGGTAACACCGAACGTCCTATTGCGTTCGCATCTAAATTGTTAAACAAAGCTCAGTGTAATTATAGCCAATTGGACAAGGAAGCGTTGGCTATTGTGTTCGGTGTCACAAAATTCCATCACTACCTCTATGGTAGACCATTCTATTTAGTCACAGATCACAAGCCCCTGACGTCACTGTTTCATCCGTCTAAACCAGTTCCTCAGCGGACAGCTCAGAGACTACAACGTTGGGCTCTTTTGTTATCACAATACCAGTATGAGATACTGTATCGCCCTACAGCTCAGCATGCAAACGCTGACGCGCTTTCTAGATTGCCGATTGCTGCGGATGATGTCTTCGATTCCTCTGACGACTCTTGCCATCAGATTGACGCCGATGAGCATCAATCCCTCCGGGATTTTCCGATTGATTATCGTCAGGTGGCACGTGAGACAGCTACGGATCCTCATCTGAGTTTACTATTACGTTTTGTTCAACGTGGTTGGCCGTCCAAGGCAAAGGACATATCGGATCCTGTGGTTCGTCGCTATTATCCGCAACGTCATCTGTTGTCTGTTTCGCACGGAGTTTTGCTGTTACGCACCGAGAATGACCAGCTTCGTGTAGTGGTTCCCCAAGTGCTCCAATCCAAGGTCCTCGACTTGTTGCATCAAGTTCATTGGGGAGTGGTCCGCACCAAGCAGCTTGCCCGCCGTCATTGTACATGGATCGGCATTGATAAGCAGATTACGCAGATGTCTACAGATTGTTCGACGTGTGCCGAACACCAAGCTGCTCCGCCTCAACGCTATTTTGAGTGGGCACGCCCTGCCGGTCCCTGGCAGCGAGTACATATTGATTTCGCTGGTCCATATTGGCATTCTCGTTGGCTCATCGTGATAGATGCTTTTAGTAATTTTCCGTTTGTTGTGCCCATGCAATCTACAACGTCTGCACAAACTATACAGGCGTTGACTTCAATTTTTTGTATTGAGGGTCTTCCAGAAGTTTTAGTGTCTGACAATGGTCCACAATTTACCTCTGCTGAATTTGAAAGTTTTTGTTCTGCCAATGGCATTCGCCATGTTCTTACTCCGCCGTTCCACCCTCAATCGAATGGTGCAGCGGAACGTTTTGTACGCACATTCAAGGATCATATGGACCGCCTTCGTGCTACGCACTCTCGTCAGCAGGCCCTCATCACGTTCCTGTCGTCGTACCGGACCACGCCACGCGACGGCCCTTCGCCTGCGGAGCTTCTCCACGGCCGTCGTCATCGCACCCTACTACGGTTGTTGCACCCCCTGGATCGACCCGCCGCTTCTGAGCATCGCACGCGTTTTCAGCGCAACGACGCCGTTTTTTTCAGAGTTTATCACGGTCGCCGTCGTTGGGAACGTGGTACCGTGATAAGTGTCCAGGGTCGCGGTTTTTATACTGTTCAAGGTACTACTGGGGTGCACAGGAGGCATCAGAACCAGTTGCGCCGCGCTGGCCGCCCGGATTCTGCCGCTCGTTCTTTGTCCACAGGATTTGGTCCGCGGCGGGTTCCAGCCGCGCCTTCCGACTTTGCTGCCGCCCCCAGGGCAGCAGCAGCAGCCGTCGCCGCTACCACGCCGACAGCCCGTCCCGTTGATGCCTCCCGCGCAGCTTCATGCGGGAGCGCCCCGGGTGGTCGCTCCGGCGCCTGCGGTCCCTCTTCAGTCGCCACCGCCTTCGGAGCTGATGGACGTCGACCCCTCAGCCGGGCCGCCTTCCCAAGCGGTGGCTGTGCAGCCTGTACTGCAGCCGCTTTCCTTGGGCACCCCCAAGGAGTCTGACACCGCAGCGCCTTGTCCGGCGCCCACTCAGCAGCCGTCGACGCAGCGTCAGGAGACGCTGCCTCTCTTCGTGGGTCCCGACGCCCCGTCGCGTCCAGTACCAGAAGCTGCGCCCGTGGTCACAGGCGTGCACCCTGACCTCGGTTTTCAGTCGGTGTTTCCCGAGGCCCCGCGCAGCCAATGCTGGGGTGCGGACCGGGGACTGCCACCGACAACAGTCTCCGCCCCGGTCTCTTCTGCTACGTCTGCGGCCAGACCCCTCCCCCGCCGTCGACGCTCGCCACGTTATTATTCAACGACGGTGCGGCGATTTGGGGGGGAGGAGTGTTATATCCTAGCCAGTAATGCCAACCGAGCCCGCTGCCAAAAAGGTTGGCAGCATCAAGTCCGGACGCCGTCCGCATAAGCAGCGCCAGCGAGACAGGAAATCGCCGCAAGTCTGCGCGCGCCACGGCTGGCCTCTGGCTTCTTAAGCGCTGGAGTCGCGAGCGCTAGGACAGTTCTGGATTCGCCGCTCAGTTGTAGACTCGCCACCGAATTGTGTACTTGCTAGTCAGTTGTGTGTTCATCGCAGCAGAGTTGTTGTTTGTCGTCAGCCGACGCTGACCTAGCCGCTCCGACTCGAACTAGACAGATTTCTGTAGACCATGTTCACCACTGTGTTCTGTATCGTCGTTAATAAAGATAAGTACCGACTTTCATTTAATCCGAGTGTTGGGGTTTTCATCTTTCTGTTCACTGTTCCAGCGGACCGGTCGGCCCGCTATTAAAAGTGTGGCGGTGACTTCGTAGGCCGTTTCTACAGCGAAGTGTTGTCGCTACGAACGCCGTCACAAAAATGTTTTATGTTACAGTGACGGTGCAGTGTCAAGACTCAATGTTATGGAACTGATGGGTGTGCCTAGTGGACTAAATACTGAAGAGAAAATCAATGTTGGAACCCACAAAAAAGCAAGAATAAGAAAAAGTGTGAAAAAGAGAAGAGACGAACAACAACACAGGAAACAAACTGACTATGGACCTGGGATGCATTATTGCCATGCAAGTTTAATAGAAAAAGCAAGTTTTAACTTTAACTTGAATTTCCCGAAAGTTAAATTATTTCATGTTGTGGTACACTGTGGCTAAAAACTATTAAAGATCGAGAGCTGAAATTATGTATACTGTCTTAAAACATGCTTAACTAAAAAGTAGACTATTCTTGTGACTTAACTTGGAAAATAAAATACTTTTTTGAAGAAAAACCCTGAAATCATTTCCAAAATTTTTGATAATAGTGTTTAAAATTTTTTTGGTACCAGAATTTATGACAGCACCATCTTTTCAGTAGTCTGCTTTAAAGATAATACTGTAAAGAAGGCCTCCCCCCCTCCCCCATGAACCATGGACTTTGCCGTTGGTAGAGAGGCTTGCGTGCCTCAGCGATACAGATAGCTGGACCGTAGGTGCAACCACAACAGAGGGGTATCTGTTGAGAGGTCAGACAAACGTTTGGTTCCTGAAGAGGGGCAACAGCCTTTTCAGTAGTTGCAGGGGCAACAGTCTGGATGATTGACTGATCTGGCCTTGTAACACTAACCAAAACGGCCTTGCTGTGCTGGTACTGCTAACGGCTCAGAGCAAGGGGAAACTACAGCCGTAATTTTTCCCGAGGGCATGCAGCTTTACTGTATGGTTAAATGATGATGGCGTCCTCTTGGGTAAAATATTTCGGAAGTAAAATAGTCGCAAATTCGGATCTCCGGGAGGAGGCTACTCAAGAGGATGTCGTTATCAGGAGAAAGAAAACTGGCGTTCTACGGATAGAAGCGTGGAATGTCAGATCCCTTAATTGGGCAGGTAGGTTAGAAAATTTAAAAAGGGAAATGGATAGGTTAAAGTTAGATATAGTGGGTAATAGTGAAGTTCGGTGGCAGGAATACAGGGTTATAAATACAAAATCAAATAGGGGTAATGCAGGAGTAGGTTTAATAATAAATAAAAAAATAGGAATGCGGGTAAGCTACTACAAGCAGCATAGTGAACGCATTATTGTGGCCAAGATAGACACAAAGCCCACGTCTAATACAGTAGTGCAAGTTTATATGCCAACTAGCTCTGCAGATGATGAAGAAATTGATGAAATGTATGATGAGATAAAGGAAATTATTCAGATAGTGAAGAGAGACGAAAATTTAATAGTCATGGGTGACTGGAATTCGATACTAGGAAAAGGAAGAGAAGGAAACGTAGTAGGTGACTATGCATTGGGGGTAAGAAATGAAAGAGGAAGACGCCTGGTAAAATTTTGCACAGAGAATAACTTAATCATAGCAACACTTGGTTCAAGAATCATAAAAGAAGGCTGTATACATGGAAGAAGCCTGGAGATACTAGAAGGTATCAGATAGATTATATAATGGTAAGACAGAGATTAGGAACCAGCTTTTAAATTGTAAGACATTTCCAGGGGCAGATGTGGACTCTGACCGCAATCTGTTAGTTATGAACTGTAGATTAAAACTGAAGAAACTGCAAAAAGGTGGGAATTTAAGGAGATGGGACCTGGATAAACTGACTAAACCAGAGGTTGTACAGAGTTTCAGGGAGAGCATAAGGGAGCTATTGACAGGAATGGGGGAAAGAAATACAATATAAGAAGAGTGGGTAGCTTTGAGGGATGAAGTAGTGAAGGCAGCAGAGGGTCGAGTAGGTAAAAAGACGAGGGCTAGTAGAAATCCTTGGTTAACAGAAGAAATATTGAATTTAATTGATGAAAGGAGAAAATATAAAAATGATATAAATGAAGCAGGCAAAAAGGAATACAAACGTCTCAAAAATGAGATCGACAGGAAGTGCAAAATGGCTAAGCAGGGATGGCTAGAGAACAAATGTAAGGATGCAGAGACGTATATCACTAGGGGTAAGATTGATACTGCCTACAGGAAAATTAAAGATGCCTTTGGAGAAAAGACAACCAGTTGTATGAATATCAAGAGCTCAGGTAGAAACCAAGTTCTAAGCAAGGAAGGGAAAGCAGAAGGGTGGAAGGAAATGCTTCTATCCTTTGCCCGAAAGCCAGTGATCGTGACCTTCTGGACGTCCCATAAATCGCCCCCTTTCCGCATTACGACATCGACTTCACTGTTTCCTGTGTCCTCCCCGACACGCTTTACATACCCACTGCTAGTGCTGCCATCTTCCGTCTCGGATTGGTTATTTGCGCTTGACATTGAACATATGTGGTGTTCAGATTAATGTGACTGGAGCATCACTCTTGGAAACACCCTGTTTGACAATTACTGTCTTTCGCTGTTGCTTACACTATCAAACATTAGCGTGACTCAACAGCATCGGTTTAATTAGAGTACTTCACATATTCAGAAATAAATGAGGACAGAAAACAAAAAAGATAAAGTAACACATTATTTAGTCAAAGTCAGCAACACATAATTTCATTTCTTAGAATAGATAATGATATGTACTGCTAGAATATGCCTCGATTATAGATTTTTAGGTTTGATGATCTCAGATGCACATATTATTCATTGATATTACTATCCCTTTAACGTATCATCAATTTGTTATTAAGAAGAACTACTCCTCAAGCCACACGTCTTTGTTTTCGGGTCACTCCACTTGTTTCCCTTTTTTGACATGAACGACCCAGAGTTAGTTTGATTTGTGTGGGCACTCTCCAGCTCCTTGCTCTCACTGATGCTCCCTGACCCCGCTGGATTGCGGACAATAAGTTATAAAACATTTTATTGTTCAAACAATTGTAAAACAATTACCTATGCGTGTATAAAACAAAGAAATTTTACAAACATTTTCTTAGATAATTAACTTCATATTTGCCATACTGCAGATCTGAACTACTTCCAAAATAAATACACCTTCCAGTACAACCATTTAACCGCCTGTAAATGACAAGAGGATATGAAAAGGTACCAATAAAGTTTAGCACAAGGGACTATGGAAAAATATATAAGATAGCAAGAAAACGAGAAATCTTATTTTGGATAGACTCCGTATACCATTACCTAAGATGTCAAACACGCTGTAACAAACACGACGAGAAGGCAGTACAAGTTTCCAAGTTTGAGTAGCTCAAGAAATGAATGTCTAAAGCCATCCAAGGTGTGAAGAAAGGTGTCATCTATAGTTAATGGTGTCTCATTACATATGTTTGAAGTTGGAGCCAAAGCAATACGAAAGCAACATACAAAAAAGAATGCCTGTATGTCCGCAGTCGAAGACGGTTTTCAAAACAGAAACAGTTCCGCAATTGCTTTACGCTTCTAGGCATTATAACTACAATACCAACGAGGATAGCAAGTAACGTAATTTTACTTATTGTGCGAATAGCACTCCGTCTTCAGGCCACAAGTGGCCCATCGGGACCATCGACCGCCGTGTCATCCTCAGTTGAGGATGCGGATAGGAGGGGCGTGTGGTCACACACCGCTCTCCCGGTCGTTATGATGATTTTCTGTGACCGGAGCCGCTACTATTCGGTCGAGTAGCTCCACAATTGGCATCACGAGGCTGAGTGCGCTCCGAAAAATGGCAACAGCGCATGGCGGCTGGATGGTCACCTATGCAAGTGCCGGCCACGCCCGACAGTGCTTAACTTCGGTGATCTGTCGGGAACCGGTGTATCCACTGCGGCAAGGCTGTTGCCCTGTTGTGCGTATGCTGTATCTTTAAAGAATAAATCCTCTTCAGTTAGCAGTAATTTCTTAATTTATTGCACGACCGGTTACGTAGCGTAGCGCTTCATCTCCAGCTGCCACCAACTGCGAGCAACGGGACAAGCGCCCAAGTACTATGAAGATGACAAACCAAAATGAAAGCTACAGTAGTGAAAAGTGTTATACTCACATAAATGTGTGGCGGTCTGGCAACTCAGTCGTGGTGTTCACACCCACGTTAAACATGTGCAACTGATCGCAACCGCAGCAATGCAGACGGACAAGTAGCCTCGTGACCGTGGCGGCGGAAGCGACAATAAAGTGGGGACGGAAGAAGATAGCCGCATAACAGAGGGAAACGGGGTCTGACTACCCATCCACTTACGTAAGTGAGGGGCACGAGGTCGATACAAAATAGAATTACAAACGGCCGGCCGCGGTGGTCTCGCGGTTCTAGGCGCGCAGTCAGGAACCGTGCGACTGCTACGGTCGCAGGTTCGAATCCTGCCTCGGGCATGGATGTGTGTGATGTCCTTAGGTTAGTTAGGTTTAAGTAGTTCTAAGTTCTAGGGGACTGATGACCACAGCAGTTGAGTCCCATAGTGCTCAGAGCCATTTGAACCATTTTTGAGAATTACAAATATAAGAATGAATATAACACGCAAACGTAAGTATTCGGCAAAAATGCCTAAAAGCTAACGCGAGAGAGTGCATCCGATTAAAAAGATATAAGAATACAACTAAAACAAGAGGTACTCATGGTATATAAAAATATATCTAAAAACAGCAATAAGACAACGAGAGATGAGATGTGGTAGGAGATAGATGCCAACTGTAAGGATCGGTACTCATGTACGCAAAGACTAGCCTTAAAGAGCAAAAAACTCTGTGCATAAAAAGCTTAGTTGGCTTAAGCTGATGTACGTAATAGGAATAACGGTGTACACATATGAGACTGCTCCAGTCGTAATAAAAATAAGTGAGAAGTGAAAGTGGGTGTAAACCAGGACTAGGGAAAGCGAGTAAAGAAACTAACCGTACATGCAGTGGATGGGATCCCTGTACTTTGAGTACAGTAAGATTAGTGCAACGGTAGAGTCGCAGAAATGAAATAACATGAAGTATATTAGATATATGGGAGAGTCACCGTTAAGATAGTATAATAATACATAAACGTAAGTGTTCCGGGAAAATGCCTAAAGGTCAACGTTACAGAACGTATGGCAATAAATAAGTCAAAGATAAAAATGCAACGAAAACACGGAGTACTGATAGTGTATAATAAATATATCTAAAAGTTGTACAATAAGACAGGTGAAGGGTGGTAAGAAAACATCAACCGCTGAAATCGGTAAACATGTATTGCCTCGTCTTTAAGAGCCAAAACAAGGTCATAATATAAAAAGTTTAGTCATGGTAAATGGTTCAAATGGCTCTGAGCACTATGGGACTTAACATCTGAGGTCATCATTCCCCTAGACTTAGAACTACTTAAACCTTACTAACCTAAGGACATCACACACACACATTCCTTACCAGAGGCAGGATTGGAACTTGCGACCGTAGCAGCAGCGCGGTTCCAGACTGAAGCGCTTAGAACCGCTCGGCCACAGCGGCGGGCTTAGTCATGATAAAACTGATAAACACAACGGGAATATCAATCCAGACATATAAAACAGAACGGTGCGCCAATTTAAATAAAAATAAGCGAGAAGTAAAAGGTGGTCAAAACCAGAACTAAGTTGGATCAATGTAATGACTGAATCATTAAAATAAAATAGCAGGAACTATTTTACATACATAGGAATGTCAATGTTAAAACAATTTATCAGTTTATAAAGAATGGTAACTTGGGAGACTTAAACAAGCAAGCATCATTTAGTGTTTCAGCAATTCATAGTTACTTAGAATGAACTTGTGTTTAAGCATGGTTTGTTCATCTAGCGTTAACTCAGGGTTCTGGATCAGAGAGAGCAAAATTTCTATTTCTTCAAGGATGTCAAGTATACGTCCTTTAGGTATGTGCCGGAGGATGAAGAGGTTTCTGCTGGTTGGCGGATTTGGGGGGGGGGGAGGGGGGAGGGGACCAAACAGCCAGGTCATCGGTCCTATCTGATTAGGGGAGGATGGAAAAGGACGTCGACCATGCCCTTTCAAAAGAACCATACCGACATTTGCCTCAAGTGATTTAGGAAAACCACAGAAAACCTAAATCACTGTGGCCAGACGCGGGATTGAACCGTCGTCCTCGCGAATACGAGCCCAGTGTGCTAAACACTGAGCCATCTCGTTCGGTAGGTTTCTTTTAATGTCAGGGACTGAGTGTTTACAGGCCTTAAGATGGCTGGTTAAGGCAAATTTTGAATTACTTGGATGCTGTAGTTCCTTAAAGCTGACACGCAAACGTCTATACTGTTTTGTCTATATATTGGTAGTCACAGTCTCCTAACTTAATTTTATAGATACCCGATTGTGTGTGGTTTTATGTTCGGGTTTCTTGCCGTCTGAATTGAAGGCATACTCGGTTTGGGATATGGCAAGCTGGTCTGGTGTCATCCTTCCTTCGCCATTTACTCAGAATCACAGATACAGTCCCTGGGTATGGTACTTTTCAGTGTTTCTTGCTGTTCGTTTCGTAATTAACGGTTATCTCATGGCTAATACTGGTGCGCTTCTTTGGCTGAATCTGCCGGTCGAGAGAATTGGCGACTCGTGTTTGCAGTTAACATGTGCTTGTTCGTATGGTTAGATGACTCACGAATAATGGTGTTCGTGATTGAGTCTTTCCTGTAGATGTCATACATAATATTTTCGTCCCGTAGGGAGATACGAAGACCTATGAGAGGTAGTGATAAGTTTTAATGATCCTCCAACTTAAAATGTATTTGATGATGCATACTATTCAGATCATGTTGGAATTGGATGACTTGTTTCTTAGTGCCATTATAAAGCCAAAAGCATCATCTACGTAACACTGTACTACCAGGCGCGGATCCAGGGTTCGGTTCTGGAGGGGCACAGCTTTTCACTGTTTATCAGAGGTGTGTCAGTCTGGGGCACGGTTGCCTCCTCATATTAATTCATCTGTGAATGTCGATATGCTAATTTGGGGACTAATTAACTCATGCTTGTTATTAAACCGATTCGCCGATATCAACGAGTGCTTACGCAGTCCTTTTGCTATTTAACTTCATCTCTTCCTTCTAACTGAGTTTAAATCGAGTGCTTATACATTTTTAGTGACGTGCTCAAACTGGACCCCGAATTCAGTTACAGTACTTAGAAATTTCACCTCCACCATTGTGTTTAAACTTTCAAGTCCACCCATTTCACTAATACTTCCGCAACGAGCAATGGCTACAGCCAACCATCCGCCACCGTGGGAAAAAGAATCAGCTTTACTGACACTAGAATTGGGTACTACTCCTACGAAAACACAGGTCCGTCCATAGCAGTAGACGATCCAATTCCTTTCAACTTCACTTTATTCTTCGTTAGCATCGTCCCTGTAGCACTGTTTACATTGTCAGTAGTGTTATGTAGAGTAGCGCATGAGCGCCGGCTCCGCCTGTAATGACGCACCTCGTGAGTCGTGCACAGCAGCAGCCTGGTCCAGACTGGCAGTGAAACCGCCGCAGCTTGGAATTTTGACGATCGTGATGTAATTACACATCCTACTTTTAACGGTTTTTGAAGTTTATAATAGAGATGTCGCTACATCTTCTTTTAGTGGCAATATGCCTCTTGTTGTAAGAAGATATGGTAGGCGTAAAGCTGGTCCTGATGAGCCAGTTAATGTACGGTGTAAAGGACTTGGTGTGTGTGAAAATGTCATTCCTGTTGGTGACTTGACTGTATTTTTTCATAAGTGAAGCCTGTGACCTTGAAAAAAAACTACACATTGATCTTGCTAAAAGCCGAGAAGCAGGATGCTGGGTGCAGGGTACAGAGCCCAGATTCAAATGCCTAGTTCCATCTCTTTTTGTGGTGTCCTTTTTGCAACGCTTTAGGGATCAACACACGTGACTGTCCACTGTCATTTTGATGAAGAACCACTCCTTTCTGTATGCCGATGAGCAAAGTATCGCCGTACTACAGAGTTCTTTACGCTATGCAATGAGCGAGGCCAAGATGTTAGCAAAATGTTCAAGTTTGAATCAGCTTCCGTGGCCCGTGCAATTTTCCTACAGTTCAGCGGGATAGATAGAAGTAATTCGGGGAGCTGAGCGTCGATGTGTCAACAAGATTCAGCAGAAGCGGCACAGTCTGTATCGTGGCTAATCGGATGACGTGGAAGTGCGTCCGCATTACCATGTTGAGCTGTCAGACGATACAGAATATCGTACCGGTATTGAGACAAAAACAAAGGCCATCGTTACAATTTTTGGGCAGTTCGTACAGGAACCGGTTTCGTCGGATGAAACAAGGACTGCAAGGGCTTGTGACCCGTTAGTAAGTAGAATTTTCTGCCATAGAATCAGTGGTGGAATTTGGTGACACCGTACACAATAACCAAAGCCTCTTTCTCAATTTGTGAATAGTTACACTGAGCTTTGGACAACACTTTTGATGCGGAAGTGATAGGTCTGTCTTTATCACCAATTCTGAGCGAAAGCACTGCACCGATTCCGTAAGAGGAAGCGTCAACTTGTAATACAACTGATTTCTCTGGATCAAAGTGAACTAAGCGTCGATCACTGAGCAATGCATTTATAAGTTCTTGAAAAGCTACAGTATTTGGCACTCATCTGTCCAAACAAAGGGAATATTGTTGCGACGCAAGCGTTGCAATGGAGCTGCGATGTGTGCAGCATTCGTTCGGTATGAACCTAATATAATAGTTCATTTCCCGTAAAACTGACTGCAATTCTGTGACATTGCGAGGAGCGACGAACTGGCTAACAAATGCGACTGAAGAGGGTGTGCACCTTGACTGTTCACGACATCCCCAAGGACACAGGGGGATTGTTCGTACGAAACAATTAACGCGTCGACACTGTTCTTGGCAGGGTATGGACACCAAAATCGAACACATAACATGACAGTATCGTGCATGTGCGAAAAATCAGTCCGCTCCGCCACAAAAATTCTCTGCTTGGCCTAAGTCGCAGTCGCCATGGCAACGTGTGCACATAGACTTTGCAGGGCCTTTTTGGAACACTAGTTGGTTGACTGTGGTTGACTCGTACAGCAAGTTTCCTTTTGCTGTGCCAATGAACTCGACAACGTCACGTAGCACAATTCAGGTGTTGTCCTCTATTTTTTTGCCTCTACGGTTTACCTGAAGTAATAATGTCAGACAACGGACGTCAGCTCACGTCAATTGAATTTGAAACATTATGTAAACGCAATGGCATACAGCATCTAACTAGTGCACCGTTACATCCACAGTCAAACGGCGGAGCGGAGTGTTTTGTCAGAACATTCGAGCAGCAGATGGCCAAACTTCGCTCCGCACACACTAGGGATCGAGCATTGCAACTGTTTCTCGCCTCGCATCGTTCGTACCCACGATGTCGACTATCGCCGGCGGAATTGCTTCACGCCCACCGCTATCGGACACTGCTCCACCTGCTTCACCCTCCTCAGTATCCGGCACCGAAGGAAGGCCGCAAGTACTGCTTCGCGCCGAATGATATTGTCTTTTACAGGGTTTTTAGCGGCAGCAGACAGTGGGCGCGAGGCGAAATCGTCCGTCGACTTGGCGCTCGCATATATCTTATTTCAGGTCCACATGGGTTGCAGCGCCGCCATCAAAATGAACTTCGCCTCTGTCATATGATGATCTTTCAGTCTCTCTTCCCCCAGATTCACGGGTCCACAGGACAGCGCGACCACAGCAGCCGCCAGAGGGTGTCATCACGACTCCACGGGACGACCCCATGGAGTCGGAGCCTTCGCCTCCTCTCGTCCTACCGATGGATCTGGACCCGCCCACAACGCAGCAGTCGCCGCCTTCACCCGGTTCCTGGTATCAGCAGGTGGACGCGTACCCTTCTGGACGTTTCCCGGGGGACGTTTCCGCCACAGCGCAGGCCGGATGGCGGGGTACGACCGGAAGCTTGGCGTCCCCTGCAGCCACAGCTCCCGGTTCAGCGATGCTCCCACATTCCTGCCTTCCCCGCACTCCCTACACGACGACGGTCCGTCGCTTTGGGGGGGGGGGGGGGATGTTCCGGGGGTAACGATAAGCACCGACACGAAGAGAAAGAACGCAAAAGCAGAGAAGCCTGTCAGCCAGTAGTTGGCGGACTAGGACCGTACCACCACAGGAGCGACCTCTAGCCGAAGAGAATATAAGCACCCCTCCTGCCATCCTCGGACGGACAGTAGAAGCCGCGCACTAGCAGAGCCAGTAGCACACCCGGACTAGAAACTACATTGTATATAGCGAAGGACAGTGATTATTTCCATGTCACCCAAAGTTAAGTATTGTCAATCTGTTCTGTTGTAACAGAAACCATTAATGTGATTTGCTTGAATTGTTGTATAGCTGTCCGAGGAAGCAGCTCTTTTAAGCACACTGTAAGGGTCGAGTGGGCAGAACCTCACACCTTTACACAGTTAATCTCCATTAAAATAAACAGCGCAGGACCTCACACTTTTACACAGTTAATCTCCATTAAAATAAACAGCATTTCCATTGCATTACACATCTGATAGGGAGATGTCTTTCTTACGTATCTCAAGAAGCAGCGGACTCTTTTTTATTGGACATTGGTTCGTAGCTCGGTTAGTACCTCGGAAGCAATTAAAATCCCATGCGGTGCGGATACGCTCTAACTTAGGTGGCTCTTATAAGCCAATTTGAGGTTGTTTGTCGGCAATGAAGACCACCAGTGCCTTATATCAAAATTTTAGTCTCGTTTCCACCTCCACCACTGTGCTACGTTGTAAAGAGTTATACACTCCTGGAAATTGAAATAAGAACACCGTGAATTCATTGTCCCAGGAAGGGGAAACTTTATTGACACATTCCTGGGGTCAGATACATCACATGATCACACTGACAGAACCACAGGCACATAGACACAGGCAACAGAGCATGCACAATGTCGGCACTAGTACAGTGTATATCCACCTTTCGCAGCAATGCAGGCTGCTATTCTCCCATGGAGACGATCGTAGAGATGCTGGATGTAGTCCTGTGGAACGGCTTGCCATGCCATTTCCACCTGGCGCCTCAGTTGGACCAGCGTTCGTGCTGGACGTGCAGACCGCGTCAGACGACGCTTCATCCAGTCCCAAACATGCTCAATGGGGGACAGATCCGGAGATCTTGCTGGCCAGGGTAGTTGACTTACACCTTCTAGAGCACGTTGGGTGGCACAGGATACATGCGGACGTGTATTGTCCTGTTGGAACAGCAAGTTCCCTTGCCGGTCTAGGAATGGTAGAACGATGGGTTCGATGACGGTTTGGATGTACCGCGCACTATTCAGTGTCCCCTCGACGATCACCAGTGGTGTACGGCCAGTGTAGGAGATCGCTCCCCACACCATGATGCCGGGTGTTGGCCCTGTGTGCCTCGGTCGTATGCAGTCCTGATTGTGGCGCTCGCCTGCCCGGCGCCAAACACGCATACGACCATCATTGGCACCAAGGCAGAAGCGACTCTCATCGCGGAAGACGACACGTCTCCATTCGTCCCTCCATTCACGCCTGTCGCGACACCACTGGAGGCGGGCTGCACGATGTTGGGGCGTGAGCGGAAGACGGCCTAACGGTGTGCGGGACCGTCGCCCAGCTTCATGGAGACGGTTGCGAATGATCCTCGCCGATACCCCAGGAGCAACAGTGTCCCTAATTTGCTGGGAAGTGGCGGTGCGGTCCCCTACGGCACTGCGTAGGATCCTACGGTCTTGGCGTGCATCCGTGTGTCGCTGCGGTCCGGTCCCAGGTCGACGGGCACGTGCACCTTCCGCCGACCACTGGCGACAACATCGGTGTACTGTGGAGACCTCACGCCCCACGTGTTGAGCAATTCGGCGGTACGTCCACCCGGCCTCCCGCATGCCCACTATACGCCCTCGCTCAAAGTCCGTCAACTGCACATACGGTTCACGTCCACGCTGTCGCGGCATGCTACCAGTGTTAAAGACTGCGATGGAGCTCCGTATGCCACGGCAAACTGGCTGACACTGACGGCGGCGGTGCACAAATGCTGCGCAGCTAGCGCCATTCGACGGCCAACACCGCGGTTCCTGGTGTGTCCGCTGTGCCGTGCGTGTGATCATTGCTTGTACAGCCCTCTCGCAGTGTCCGGAGCAAGTATGGTGGGTCTGACACACCGGTGTCAATGTGTTCTTTTTTCCATTTCCAGGAGTGTAGTTAACGCCCTTTATAGATCTGTAGGCTCAGACTGTGATGCGGGCCGTAAACAAGAAATTTTGTCAAAACTATTCGCAAAAGCAGCATTTTAGAACAATTTTCAAACGAAAAGCCTCTAACTTATCAGTTACGGTTCGTTATTTAATTATATACAATTTTACACAAGAATTTATGAGTTAATGAACTGACGAGATGGAAAATTTTAATAGAATCTATATCATACAGGTCTTCACAACACTAACACACTATTTACTAACATACTTGTGAACAACTACATTTTATTTAGAAAGAAGAAAAATGGGATTCCCGTCAATGCCAAAATTAGTTTTTCCATTTTAAGAATAACATACTGTAATTACACTAACGAGAAAAATTCGCAACACCAAGAAGGAGTCGTGTGACATAAACGAAAGTTGGTAGGCGTGTTTCTACATTTGAAACATGATGTCTATTGAAATTTCGCGCTGGTCCCATAAGATTGGCACTAATAGCTTCACTATGAGGATGCAAATAAGGTTTGCTTTAAATAAACCCAATAACAGTCGTCAGTGTTAGTTACCTTTGAGATTGGACGTGATGATTTGATGTTCGTCAAGAATGCCTCTAAGGTGACAAAGACGTCTTTATCGACACCTAATTGAGTTTGAACGAGATCGTGTAATAAGGCTACGAGAAGCTGGATGTTCTTTCTGCGATACTGCAGAAACTTTTGCTACGAATGTAGTCACTGTACATGATTGCTCGCTGCGGTGGTCACGAGGATATACGGTCGCAAGAAGACCGGGTTCCGGACGGCCACGTGGCATTACAGAGACGTAAGACCATCGTGTTCGGCGCATCATACTGCATCCGAAGCAGCGATCTGAGCAGCAGTTAACACAACGAACTGTTACAAATCGGTTACTTCAAGGACAGCTCCGAGCCAGACGCCCTGTGGCGTACATACCAATGATCCCAGATCACCGCAGTTTGCCATATCAGGGGTGTCGAGTGAGAGGTCATCGGAGGTCATTAGAGACGGAGCACAAGCTCTGATTGTGTCAAGGATGGGGTAAAAAAGGCCGTGTCCTTCCAAAGGAACCATCCAGGCATTTGCCTGCCGTGATTTAGGGAAATCACGGAAAGACTACATCCGGATGGCCAGGCGCCGGTCTGAACCGTCGTCCTTGCGAATGCGAGATCAAATAAACCACAGTGTCCCTAAATTAAGGAATAACATAGGGATGGGAATTTGTCTCATTCGAGAGTCTAAAGAAGAATATCCTAATTCCCGAGAATCACGTGAAGCAGCTCCATAACTGTTGACCGGTGCTCCACTCTCTTGATCAGGTACGCAATTCAACGTACTGTTAGTGTTCGAATTACCTCCTAGGAGTGCAGCTATCGGATGAGGCGGTGTATCGATTAAGCGCAGCTGCTGCGCTCTCGAACCTGATTGCTGCGGCTCAAAAGATACTTGTGCGACGTCCATACGTCGCTTTAAAAGGACGCATTTAAGGCACAGATGTTGAGACAGTTCCTATAAATTAATATACTAACACTTCACTTACAAAAAGAAATGGCATAGTATAAAAGCATTTTAATTGGCTTTCAAAAAGAAACGTAATTTATTGTTTACCACAGCATGAAGTTTGTACGCTGTCCATCATACTCGCAACTTTTATTGGTAAATTTACACTCTAAGAAAAACAAAAAAAGGAAGACACGACGCACCACGAAGGAATTATCCGCATGGGATGGCACTCGGTGGATGTGATGACATGTACAAACAACAAATCATTAAAAATCCAGAAACGCATTGGTCCACGTCTGGTCCATATGCAAACAGTTATACGGCTTGGCATCGGTTGATAGATTTCTTCGTTGTCCTGTGGGATATCGTGCCAAAGTCTGTCCAACTGGCTCTCAGATAGTCAAAATCCCGAACTCGTTATAAGTCCCTGGCCATAATGCTCCAAACCTTCACAACAGCGGAGAGATCCAGCGACATTCCCGGTCAAGGTATGGCAACGAGCAATAGAAGCTCACGCCTTGTGTGGGCGGGCATTATCTTGCTGAAATGTAAGCCCAGAATGGCTTGACATAAAGGGCAACAAAATGAGGCGAAGAATATCGTGGACATACCGCTGCGCTTAAAGAGTGCCGCAATGACAAGAAATGGCAGCCCACACTGTTATTCCTGGTTGTCGTGCCGTATGGCGGCCGACAGTCACTGCTGTTCGGGGCGTCTCCAGCCCGGAATCTCATTGAGTGGAGTAAAACTGTCTTGGGTAATGAGTTCTGCTTGGAACTGAGCCCCGATCACCGGCGGAGACGTGTCTGCATGTAACGCTATCACCGACCACCTTTAAACGGCAGTCGATGCTAACGTTATACCTCTGCTAGGAATCTCTGAAGGTTCTTACCGTGGGATAACCTAATGGAAACAGAACAATCAAACAGGGATTGGTTTCCGAGATACTCCAGCAGGATATAAACAATAATAAACGGTGGCTCAGGAACAGACGTTCCCCCAGCACAAAAGCAAGTTGTAACATTACACATTAAAACAGGTCGAAAGCCCAATTAGGCATTCTTGTGTCAAGCAAAATGATAACTCAGAAGGCAGTGCTAAGGCTAACCTAACCTTTCTTGACAGACACACACTAAACTCTTTCTTTATATCTGTTCACACTACAAGCATCCTAACCTTACAGGTAAAGGTGCTACTAACTAGTAAGTCAGATAAGCAAATGGCTAATGAGATAGTAAACACCAACATATGCCTCTCAACAACACGTACCTTAAATGAACTGGGTGCAACAGTTTATAAAACCAAATACCAACAGACATGAAACTGGTAGCAATACTGAAAAGGGAAAAGCTTGAAATGATTCTGAATCTAAATCAGGGAGTTTAATAATGATCATTATCTACAGCTTCATTGTCTAATACAGGGTCTCTATGTCTAAATGGTTCAAATGGCTCTAAGCACTAAGGGACTTAACATCTGAGGTCATCAGTCTCCTAGACTTAGAACGACTTAAACCTAACTAACCTGAGGATATCACACACATCCATGCCCAAGGCAAGATTCGAACCTGTGACTGTAGCAGAAGCGCGGTTCCGGACTGAAGCACCTAGAACCGCTCCGCCACAGCGGCCGGCCTCAGGTAATACAATAAACAGTTCTTTCTTAAACTCGGTTTGAAACAACTAAACAGAATGCAAATCTAACTACACTTGTTCGGAAGGAACCTTTGCATTACTTCATTAAATAACAGGCTGGTGCATGAGGAGCCTTAAACTTTCATGGTTTGAAGAACCACGCTCACTAACAACACTGTACCAGTATGTATGAGAAAAAGCAAGTATTCTTATCATTAATTATTAGTTAAGGAAAGCACAACTAACTATAAATCTTTAAATAACAAATGTGCTTTCATAAGCAGTCTTTTGACCTACTCAAAATTATAATTGGCTCTGAAAATGACAACGCAACGTTAAATTCAAGTTCAGCCACTTTCTCATAATAAATTAAGACACTCGAAATTATATCCACTAAGATAGAAATCCTGTCCAGGTTTGTGATTTGGGATAATCACGGGTGTAAGATAGAGTTTTTAGTAACACCACGATTAGTACTAAATTTAAGCAAATTCGTAAATATCTGGTCCATTTACAGAATGCCAAATACAAAATAATTTACTGGAAGGCTGATGGAACGGTGGCGCAATTTACAGTAGCTATTAACCTGGCGGCGATACAGTCATGGCAGTGTCGGCCTCGCCCTATTATTGATCTTCTTGGAGTCGAAATAATATTTTTGTAGGGCCAAAACCATGCCATGATAATGGTATCACCAAATTCAGAATCCGAGGCCCATAAATACTGCCCTTAAGCTCTTTTGGCCTCAAAACTGCAGGAATATGAACCACAATAATCCGCTACTTCTAGCGACGTGTTAACCACACCACACCACACCACTAGACTCCTTACCCGTCAGAGCGTTGCACAGTTGGAGGTGAGCCGCCAGCAGTGGTGGATGTGGGGAGATAGATGGCAGAATTTTAAGAGCGAACGATCTGGACGTGTTTTCGCCAGAAAGAGTAAATTTGTAATACTGGATATCATGAACTGATATATATATATTATGACTTTTGAACACTATTAAGGTAAATACATTGTTTGTTCTTAATCAAAATCTTTCATTTTCTAACTATGCCTGTCAGTAGTTAGAATCTTTTATTCAGCTGGCAGTATTGGCACACGCTGTATTGCAGTAGTTTGAGTAACGAAGATTTTTGTGAGGTAAATCACTCATGAAAGGTATAGGTTATTGTTAGTCAGGGCCATTCTTTTGTAGGGATTTTTGAAAGATTGTGTTGCGCTAAAAATATTGTGTGTCAGTTTAAGCACAGTCATTTATAATTTTTCTAAGGAGACGTTTCATATGGCGACCCTGTCAGGATTCTAACCTGGAATGTTCTGATTTTTTCTTGTAGTTTGTGTAATAAGTGTAGCTATTGTTTATTGCTAGTGCGTAATTATAGAGAGAATTTCATTTGTTGTTGTAGTTTTTCATTGTTGTACAGTAAAACAGTGGCTTGCATGTAGATTTGCACCAAGTATTTCGCAGCTGCGTTTGCAATTAACGAGATATTATTTTCAGAGCTATGCTAATGTGTTTTCTTGTTTTTGCTCTTCAAATTGTGCTTTTCTTGTTATCGTGTGAAATACGTGATAATTACGGTGTGTGAAAAACGTAACACTAGGTTCCAAAGTAAATTAAGAAATGACAGTGAAGACGAGAGTAGTGTGTTAGCGCCACTGTGTAATGAATTAAAAAAAATTCAGAATAGTAATTTGGTAACTGTGCATAGGGAAATGGACCAGGCAATAAATAATGGTGTAGACAGTGAAACAATCAGTGAACAGGGAAGAACTGTCGATCGAACGGTCGGCAACAACTCACCTCAGGAATCTAAAATGACGGGACAAAATTTTGGAAATACCGTAGATTCAGGTTTTGCATTCTCACGTTTTTCTCGAATAAGTCAAGACAAATTTTCTGCTTTTCAAAATGCGAATATTGCTGGTTCAAATGCACTTCTCAATAGCACTGAGGAACATGTTTCAGACACCAGTGCATTGTTATTACAATTAATACAACAAATGGGACAAAGGCTTCAAAAGTTAGATACAACACTTGAACAAAATCAGAAACAACTGGGACAAAAGCTTCAAAAGTTAGACACAATGGAACAAAATCTTCAAAAGTTAGACACCAAATTTGAACAAACACTTGAAGGTTTAATTACTGAGTTACTTAAAATCGAATCGAAATGTCAAAAAGTCTGTAATGACGTAAAAACACAAATTTGTGAGCATTTTCAACCTATTTTTTCGCGGCATGAAAATGCATTACAGAATCACGAAGCAGCCGTAAAATAACTGCAAACTATTGTTCATGAAAATCACGACACCTTGGAAGCTAAAATTGACTCAGTTGCATCTACCGATTCGGTTACGCAACTTGCAAAAACTCAAGGAAACTTAAAGGACATAGTAGATACTCTGAAAATTGGTTTAGAAAGACACACGGAGGAAATTAGTTCATTATCAGAGAAAGTAGTCGAACTTTCGGATCAGCTAAATAATTTATCTACGGAGGTAGATGATACTCTGAATGACACAAGACCGGTAGTCTTTAATGACACGGAAGAGTATGAACAAATTAGAAAATTCAAACAAAATCAGAATGAAATCAATACACAGTACAAAAGAGAAATCCAGGAAGTATAAGATCAGTTGACACAGGTAATACAAGAATTACATATTTCAGAGGACACTCGCCCTCCAATACGGGAAGAGGGACATAGAAATACGGAACAAAATGGCTCTGAGCACTATGGGACTTAACATCTGAGGCCATCAGTCCCCTAGAACTTAGAACTACTTAAACCTAACTAACCTAAGGATATCACAATCACCCATGCCCGAGGCAGGATTCGAACCTGCGACCGCAGCGGTCGCGCGGTTCCAGACTGTAGCGCCTATAACCGCTCGGCCACCCAGGCCGGCAATACGGAACAGCCACAAAATAATAACACAGGGCACTTCGGAAATTATGAAAGAAATTGGCAAGGATTCGAACCTGCGACCGCAGCGGTCGCGCGGTTCCAGACTGTAGCGCCTATAACCGCTCGGTCACCCAGGCCGGCAATACGGAACAGCCACAAAATAATAACACAGGGCACTTCGGAAATTATGAAAGAAATTGGCAAGGTACACTGAATTTTGAGATGGAACCGCCGAAACAACGTAACAATGACCGACACGCGACTCGCCGACATGATGATTTTGACTATAAGCTGTTTATTACTACACGTAAATTCAAAACATTTAAGAATTCCGGCAACGACATTCATCCACAAGCGTGGCTTCATCAATTCTCTCATTGTTTTCCTCCCAACTGGTCATTAGAGCACAGATTGGAATTTATGTGTGGCTATTTAGAGAATGAAATAGCTGTAAGAATGCAATCGGTCATTCACGATTGTCACAGTGAAGGAGAATTTTATCATGCCTTCCTCTCAGCATATTGGTCACAAGCTACACAAGACCGAGTAAAACATAGCATCATAATGATGAAACATTTCGAACAATCTGAATTTTCCAGTCTTGTGAAATATTTTGAAGACATGTTGCACAAGAATCAGTACCTGACAAACCCATACAGCTCCTAAGAACTCATCCGCATTTGCTTAATCAAATTGCCTGAACATTTACAACATATTATTTTGGCAGGACGTTGCAAAGACGACATTGAAGCTTTCCAGGGACTGTTACAAGAATTGGAAATTGACTCTGATAATTGCGAACGCAGAAACAGAAACACAACAATTACAGGTCACATCCGTCACAA
Organism: Schistocerca nitens; assembly: GCF_023898315.1. Lineage (NCBI taxonomy): Eukaryota > Metazoa > Arthropoda > Insecta > Orthoptera > Acrididae > Schistocerca > Schistocerca nitens. Next base: position 79,811,191 of record NC_064616.1, on the reverse strand, counting down.
TTCCGCTACGACAGAAATAATAACTGGACACGACAAGGCTATTCTTACAACGTAAATCGTGACCAAAATAGATACCACCCATATGACAACCGTTGGCAGAGTAGTAATAATTACAGGGAATGATCACCGCTCCGCGGTAATGACTATCACAGAGACAATCAGAGAAACAGACAATATGGGAACCAAAATAATTATTATCAAGGGAGACAGAATAACTTCAGACACAACGATCCACCGCGCAGTTACGATTCCGGGAGAAATTCTGCACCACATGACCGACAAAAAATAAAGTATATAAACTACCGACAAAACGACAGACCTGAATTTCATCAGAACTGGTGGGATTCAAACAGGGCAGGGCCCCCTCGACAAGGTGAATTTGTAGAAGTTAGATCTCCAAATTCCAATAACAAAGCGCGCCAACAAAGAGACAATAGGCAATGACTCACACTGCTGGCAGCCACAAAACGTACTTATGAAGCTGACGACGTAGCTGCCGTGGCTAGTAATTACGTAAAAATGGAAGTCATTAGGGACATCTTACTCCAGGAACACGACGTAAAACATAACAACATTGCATATCCTGTAATTCACATTACAGTAAATAATGTAAAATTTTTGGCAGTACTTGACTCTGCTTGACGAGGGCATTATTGAGCCTGCAGTAGGCTCATACAACAATCCATTACATTTTGTTGAGAAGAAAAATGGATCGATCAGGCTTGTCTTAGATTCGAGACAAATCAATACTATCATCATTCCAGAAACACACAGCCGCAAACGTTGGAAGAACTTCTTCAAAATTTTAGTGGTGTAAAAGTGTTGTCTTCCATTGACCTCAGATCCAGCTTTTATCAGATTGAACTTCATCCAGAATGTAGAAAATACACAGCTTTTCTTTGTTTCGGCGTTTGTTATCAATTTCGGAAACTTCCTTTTGGTTTGAATATTTCTTCGGGAGCATTCATTCGTGTGCTAAATTCCATATTACCTGAGTTCTTAAAACGTCACATCACCTTATATGTGGACAATATTCTGATAGCAGAAGCCTCATGGGAACAACATAATCGCATCCTCAACAGCGTGTTACATATTTTTGCAGAATCCGGAATTACAGTTAACTTAGAAAAGTCTGAATTCGGTAGGACAAAGGTGAAGTTTTTGGGACATATTTCTTCCGAAGGCATTCAGCCGGATCCTGAAAAGATAGAAGCAATCAGAGCCATTCCAGTTAAATCCCCAAAAAAAACAAGTCCGCAGTTTTCTAGGTCTCGTAAATTTTTACCGTCGTTTTCTGAATATGCAGATTCTAGTTACACCAAAACTTTGTCCTCTCACGGGAAAAAATACTATTGGGAACTGGGACGAACAGGCACAGTTGGAATTCAATTCTTTGAAAGACTCGCTACTTAACGCGCCAATATTAGCTCATCCAGATCTGTCACAAGATTTCTCCCTTAGCACGGATTCTTCTAAAGTCGGTCTTGGTGCCCATTTATTTCAAGAAGCCATAGAAAATGACGCTTCTGTTCAGAAAACCATTGCTTTTGCTAACCGAGTGCTCACAAAATTTGAAAAAAATTATTCCGTTACTGAATTAGAAGCTTTAGCTATCGTTTGGGCATTTTACAAACTCCGTTTCTTTCTTTCTGGTAAGCACGTAAAAGTATACAGTGATCATCGTGCATTACAATTTCTTATGTCATCAAAATTAAATGACAGGTTAAAACGTTGGGCATTGTTTCTGCAAGAATTTCACTCCACAATAGTCTACATTTGCGGCAAGGAGAACATTGTTGCGGACGCGCACCGGCTAGGCTTGAGAAAAGTAACACAGAAGGCAACCTCGAGAAAAATTTCAGTATTCTTTACAATTCAGAAAGTCGCCTTTGAAAACTTCATCACCACATCTTTAAAGGACATTGCTCATGAACGAGATAAAGATCCGATTTGGAAAGACATCAAAAGTAAATGGCATGAAAAGTCACACACACAAATTTGGCATTATTATCTGGTTAGAAAAACATACTCTTCAAACGCTGCATTGTTGACGACAAGCTATGGGTACTTTGCATTCCTGACGATTTTGTTAATAAGCTCATTTGGTACATTCATTTCAGCTACGCGCATTTTGGTCCACGAAAATGTTGTCATATTCTTCGGACGACTTGTTATTTTAACAATATGGAAAAGAGAATTCGAAGAGTCTTGTCTATTTGTAAACTTTGTTAAAAGGCTAAACCGTCTACTATCTCACATCGTGCTCCATTATTTCCTATCATTCCTTCTAAATTAAAAGAATTTGCTGCTGTTAATCTCTTGGGACCCCTTGTCAGAACATCGAATGGATTTTCGTACGTTCTAGTAGCTGTTGAACGTACTTCAAAATTTGTTTCTTTCACTCCGTTACATGAAACCACTGGGCGGTCTGTATCCAACGCCTTTGTTAAAAATTTCTTACGTGAAGTTGGCCACGTTGCTAAAGTCATTTCAGATAACGGACCGCAATTCAGATCTGCTGTTTGGTGACGCATGCTTCGGAACCATAAAATCAAACCTGTTTTTTGTTTTTATTTCATTGTGCTCACCACTTTGTAACCCGTCTAAACGGATTATGAAAGAAATCAATCAGCTTTGCAGACTTTATTGTCACATAAAGCATCAGCATTGGGACAGATATTTACACTTATTTCAAAACCTGCTGAATGAAATGCCTCATGACTCCACTGCTTTACCACCTATTCTTGTACTGAAGAATGAAGAACCACCAAATAGAATCAGAGAGCTTGTACCTTTTCCGAATACACGTGAACTTCGACACAAAGACATAATTAATTTGGCTATTAAAAATATAAATTCTGCTGCAGACAAAAGGAGAAAACTACACGGTAAAGCAAATGCAAAGAAACTATATATTGGTCAGAAAGTTCTCATTAAAGCTCATTCATTGTCACATAAGAAGAAACACTTGAGTCACAAATTCTTTCTGGTTTACAATGGACCTTACAGAATCCGACGTAAACCACATGATAATTGCGTTGAAGTTGAAACTCTGCGTACTAGGAAGAGTAAAGGTTTACACCAACATTTCACATGTAAAACCTTTATTGAAAGATAGTCTGCTTTTTAACTTTGTCTTTGCCATAAAACTTTTCACTTCACGTTACTAGTATGCTTTGTCAGACTTAGAAACTGTTAACATGAAACAATGTTTGAAGTTAAATATCCAGTCAAGAACCAAGAGAACTTATTTAAACAGAAATTACGAATGCATTGTTATAGTGAACAGACGACACAGTGTTGTTATTTGTACATTCTTGCTTGTTAGTTGCACGATTACGTAACGAATATACAGCTTACATCCTTAGAACATATACTGCTAATGAGATTTTAATGCAACATTTTGGGGTACTTGAAAAGATATTCTTTATTTGAAGTACATTCTGTGAGAATAAAGATGACTTAGCTTTTGGTTTCTTTGACAGCTATACGATTATATCACGACGCTACTAATATGTGACACAATTTACACTGTTGCTTTTGCGGTGTATCTGTTTTATATCTGCACAGTTTTTCTGTATTATTCTGGAAAGTAAAACATGTTTTAGCAGTAACTTTGTGGTATAGCTACAATGAGACAGCCTTTTCCGTAGCACAACAATACGTTACAGTACAGTACTTACTTCATCAGCGTAATAAGCGTAATAACTACGATATCTATAGGCAAAGCATTTCACTTTTGTTTATTACGAGGTAAGTACATTGACTTCTACATAACGTTGCTTACGGACGACCATAATTACGACACTTGGCACATTTTTTTACCCTTAAGTAATGACAGAGATTATCTTACAACAAGACGCACAGTTTAGCTCTACCGTACACGTATTTGAGTGATTAATTTTGTACTTAAAACATTTATTTTTGAAGATTTTTGAATTACAATGATATAAAGGTTTTCCGTTATACATTTCATTCCATTGCTGTAATCTGTAACACCTGAGGGTATAATTACATTAATCCTCAGGGGGGTACACGCTTACTTTGTGTACCATGTGTTTGGAAAGCACAAGGAGGCCTAGCTAATATGGTATTTGCTTACACAACTTTACACATTGGTACCATATTTCTCTAACACAAAATTACACAGCTATCTGATCATTTAACTGAGAGAGACAAACATTTATTTTACTACATCAGTGACAGATGTTTACGTAATTACACAGTTGGATAACTTCACATTTATGTAGTTGTATTTTGTCTGTAGTTGGACTGTTCATATTTTTCCGATCCATCGTGATACTACGAGAGCTTTGAATGATGTATTTGGTAAGGGATCATGACTTTTAAAGTACGTTTGAGGTAGATGACACCATTGAAATGAGCAGAGAATTTTTTTAGGTTTTGAAATTATTGGAGGAAGCTACGACGTTTTTGAGATTTCACTGAGGTGTTATGATATTATTACGACGACGATGTGTATTATGCTGTTGAGGTATGTTTATGATCAATAAGCTGATGCTATATGAGGAATTTGATTATGCTACGTATTTATTATGATGAAATATTGAAGAAGTGTCGACGAATATGTATATGTGTAATAAGGTAAGGAACAATGAGTAGTGGTTAGGGACGCTGATATGTGAAAAAGGATGTTGGAAACCAAGAATCGTACTTTAAGAGTAATGAAATGTGTGTAGATGCGTGAATGTATTACAATGCCGACGAAAATGTTTTGGACACTGTTATGTTTATAGGATTTTGTTTCTACACATTTGCAACTCAAATTCTCGACCTGTGAAATTTTTCATATGAGACTGTCACTGTAGTGCAAACTGGTGTCGTAAATATTTCGGTAAGAAAGCTAGGTGATCTTGACGTAATGCGTTATGGGCGACCAGCTGTGCCAGTCGCCTGGAGAAAAAGCCATTAGGTGAAAAAAAAGGAGGCCATTAACCTCGCTATTGACATTTCTTTGTAGAAAGCATTTCAAATAAGACACGCTCATACTTGAAACATATGATTACAGTTTTGAGCTCATACTTTCTGATATTTACTGAAATGCCTAATGAAATGAGAAATATTTTATGTCTATACACATGATTATGACTACTGTATTTCTAGTTGAGAGATTTTTTGCTGCCTTATGAAATGCCATATGGCTAGTGAATGTTTAATGCTTTGCTTTGTATTTACAGGGTGTTTCAAAAATGACCGGTACATTTGCAACGGTAATAAAAACTAAACGAGCAGCGATAGAAATACACCGTTTGTTGCAATATGCTTGGGACAACAGTACATTTTCAGGCAGACAAACTTTCGAAATTACTGTAGTTACAATTGTCAACAACAGATGGCGCTGCGGTCTGGGAAACTCTATAGTACGATATTTTCCACATATCCACCATGGGTAGCAATAATATGGCGTAGTCTCTGAATGAAATTACCCGAAACCTTTGACAACGTGTCTGGCGGAATGGCTTCACATGCAGATGAGATGTACTGCTTCAGCTGTTCAATTGTTTCTGGATTCTGGCGGTACACCTGGTCTTTCAAGTGTCCCCACAGAAAGAAGTCACAGGGGTTCATGTCTGGCGAATAGGGAGGCCAATCCACGCCGCCTCCTGTATGTTTCGGATAGCCCAAAGCAATCACACGATCATCGAAATATTCATTCAGGAAATTAAAGACGTCGGCCGTGCGATGTGGCCGGGGACCATCTTGCATAAACCACGAGGTGTTCGCAGTGTCGTCTAAGGCAGTTTGTAACACCACAAATTCACGAAGAATGTCCAGATAGCGTGATGCAGTAATCGTTTCGGATCTGAAAAATGGGCCAATGATTCCTTTGGAAGAAATGGCGGCCCAGACCAGTACTTTTTGAGGATGCAGGGACGATGGGACTGCAACATGGGGCTTTTTGGTTCCCCATATGCGCCAGTTCTGTTTATTGACGAAGCCGTCCAGGTAAAAATAAGCTTCGTCAGTAAACCAAATGCTGCCCACAAGCATATCGCCGTCATCAATCCTGTGCACTATATCGTTAGCGAATGTCTCTCGTGCAGCAATGGTAGCGGCGCTGAGGGGTTGCCGCGTTTGAATTTTGTATGGATAGAGGTGTAAACTCTGGCGTATGAGACGATACGTGGACGTTGGCGTCATTTGGACCGCAGCTGCAACACGGCGAACGGAAACCCGAGGCCGCTGTTGGATCACCTGCTGCACTAGCTGCGCGTTGCCCTCTGTGGTTGCCGTACGCGGTCGCCCTACCTTTCCAGCACATTCATCCGTCACGTTCCCAGTCCGTTGAAATTTTTCAAACAGATCCTTTATTGTATCGCTTTTCGGTCCTTTGGTTACATTAAACCTCCGTTGAAAACTTCGTCTTGTTGCTACAACACTGTGTTCTAGGCGGTGGAATTCCAACACCAGAAAAATCCTGTGTTCTAAGGAATAAACCATGTTGTCCACAGCACACTTGCACGTTGTGAACAGCACACGCTTACAGCAGAAAGTCGACGTACAGAATGGCGCACCCACAGACTGCGTTGTCTTCTATATCTTTCACATCACTTGCAGCGCCATCTCTTGTTGAAAATTGTAACTACTGTAATTTCGAAAGTTTGTCTGCCTGAAAATGTACTGTTGTCCCAAGCATATTGCAGCAAACGGTGTATTTCTATCGCTGCTCGTTTAGTTTTTATTGCCGTTTCAAATATACCGGTCATTTTTGAAACACCCTGTATATTTCCCTATTTTGTTTAATATCTAGTTTCTAGTTGCACTGCAGCATTGGCTCAAATGGCTCTGAGCACTATGCGACTTAACTTCAGAGGTCATCAGTCGCCTAGAACTTAGAACGAATTAAACCGAACTAACCTAAGGACATCACACACATCCATGCCCGAGGCAGGATTCGAACCTGCGACCGTAGCGGTCGCTCGGTTCCAGACTGTAGCGCCTAGAACCGCACGGCCACTCAGGCCAGCCCACTGCAGCATTGTTTAAATTAAAATTTAATAGATGTACTAATAGAAACGTTTTCTGTCTACAGATCCAGTAAACAATAATTTTATGATCTACTTTCTTAAAAAAGGGAGCACAAATAGACATTTCTCTTCACAGGAATTGCATACATAATTTTTTTCAATGACTGGGTAACTTGTTTCATAGAGTAATTTATCGTGATGCATGACTCTAGTGTTAAGTTCTGACGTAGGTGTTAGCCATTTCCTATTTTTACTGTAATATTTTTTCTGTTTGAGCTTTGTCATGTTTAGGTATAAGTTATAGCATTTGCTGATGTTGTTTGCCAGGCATATTTCCACTGAATTTTACATTGTATTAAGCCAGTTTTACTACTGATCTATTTTTCTTTTTGCAGCACATTGGTTCATATTAGTGATAATGTTGCATATGCTTTGCTAATTTATATTTATTGTTGCTTGCTTTGCCAATTTGCATTTTTTTGTCATTGCTGTTTGTGCTAATTGTTTTGTGCTGCTGCATTGCCTCATCCCTTAGTTTAGCATCTGAGCTCAGTAGATTTAAGTTAGCTTAAGAGCGGGTAGGCTGTACAAGAAAATGAGTTGAGATGAATTAGAAGAAATGCATTGACAAGGTATAAAAAAAAAGGTGAAATAAGAGGAAATGTCTATGAAATGAAGTTTTGGGTTGGACTGCAGTACCAAATGTCACACTGAAAACAAACCCTGACCTGTCCTTTTGTGTTATTCCACTATGAGTCTGTGTACCTTGTGTATTTGTGTTCTTCCTGTCTTTATGTGTTTATCTGATAAGACTTATGTTGTAGAATTTTTCTAATACTCAGCTACATTCACTATGATGAGGAATACTGTTATACACAAATATAATTTGCATTTATATGTTATTTACTTTGTAAAGATGTTTAGACATTATTTATTCTGTTTTGTTTTAATGCTCACGTGTGAAGTCGATGTTTCGAAAGTTATTCCGACCTTTTGTGTATTTACTTATGTCATAATTCCTGTAACACTAATGTATATGTTATTTCGATTCTTTTGTATAGCCCGTATTACCACAAATGTTGTCTGTATTGTTATGTTCTTTAATGATGTATTTTGTACCTTTGTAATTGTATTCTCATGTCGTAAATTTATAATTGTATAGCCACCAGTGCTTCAAATTAAGTATCCTTTCACTGCACACGTTTCTGTTGGTCATAGTATATGCACAATATGTGAGAAGTTGGACTGTTAGTGTTTGCACGTGTGTTACTAATTCAGCAAGGGCCTGGTTAACAGCATTGCTGGTTCTAAGGACTTTGAAGTGCACAAGTGGTGGTTTATGGACTTGCTATATTACACGCAAGACTCTTCGATGGTGATTGTGCACCTGCACAGTCGCAACAGATGGCTGCTGGCCGTCTGTACAAGGACTACAGTGGGTGTGCACCTCTGGTGGCCCACCAATACCATAATCTCTACCAGGACTACAGTGGGTCAGATCTGTGATGACCAACCTGCCAATATTCTTCAACTTCGACTGACTCTGCTGTGGGTTTGCTCTGTTGTGGACCATTACCTGTCTGCATGTCAAGAGTCAACATTGTCTTTCCGTTGGAATGACAACACTACTTCTTGAAGACTGCATGGAAATCCACTACTTCTGTGTGCATTTTTTTTTTTTTACTGATCAGACTTTGGAAAAAAAAAACACTGCAATTTTACTGTGATGAAAGATCAGGACTGTCTTTATGGACTGTAAAAAAATTTCAGCGTTTGACCAACATTGTATCCAACAAGTGTGTGCATTTGATTTCTTTGTTATTGTAATTGTTTAATTTTTTTTTCAAATATGTATTGGCCACTGCCCAAAACAATTTGTAATTTTTTTTTTTTTTGGGGGGGGGGGAGCTGGGGGCTATGTAAGTAGGCCGTTTAGGTTTTTATGTTGATAACGCCATGTAGCGCTCTATATGAAAATCACTGACTGTGCTGTGTGCAGCCTGTGGCTGGTTTGCATTGTTGGACTTTGCTATTGTAGTGTTGGGCAGTTGGCTGTTAACAGAGCGTAGCGTCGCGCAGTTGGAGGTGAGCTGCCAGCAGTGGTGGATGTGGGGAAAGAGATGGCAGAATGTTGAGATCGGACGATCTGGACGTGTGTGCGCCAGAAAGAGTAAATTTGTAATACTGGATATCATGAACTGATATATATATATATATATATATATATATATATATATATATATATATATATGACTTTTGAACACTATTAAGGTAAATACATTGTTTATTCTTTATCAAAATCTTTCATTTGCTAACTATGCCTATCAGTAGTTAGAATCTTTTATTCAACTGGCGGTACTGGCGCACGCCGTATTTCAGTAGTTTGAGTAACGAAGATTTTTGTGAGGTAAGTCATTCATGAAAGGTATAGGTTATTGTTAGTCAGGGCCATTCTTTTGTAGGGATTTTTGAAAGTCAGATTGCGTTGCGCTAAAAATATTGTGTGTCAGTTTAAGCACAGTCATTTATAATTTTTTCTAAGGGGACGTTTCAATACGTCGTCAAAGAATTTCCATAACAGATACAACATTACACATAAGCAATACTACAATTGACATAAAATATCAATACAGATACAAAAAACTCAAAAATAGGTGTGAATTGGAGACGGTGCGATACCAAGCTGACTGTCAGCCGCCACACAGCGAGGTGGCAGTTCTTTACGTAACAGGACCCCTTTAGTTGTCATCCGAGGCACCTTTACGTCGACGATAGAATGCCTTTTGCATCTCGTCATGGGAAGCCATCCTGGGCTTACATTTCGTGCTTGCCAAACCCTACCTTGGCCACCAAGATCGCCAGATCTCTCCCCAGTTGAGAACGTATCTAGCATTATCGGTAGGACCCTTCAATCAGCTCGTAACTTTGTCGATGTAACGCTCCAACCGGACAGAATTTGGCACGATATCCCTCAGGAGTACCCCCAACAACTATATGAATCAATGCCAGGTCGTAAAACAGCTTGCACAAGGACTAGAGGTGGACCAACATGTTATTGACTTGCTCAATTTGTGAAGCTCTTTCTCTTGGATCAATCATCTACTTTTTTCTGAAATTGTAATCATTTGTTTGTCTGTACATGTGCATCTGACATATAGATTCCAGTCCAATTCGGATAACTCCTTCATGTTGCGTGGTTTTTGTCTTGCAAGGGGACTTCACGGTCTCGGAAATTCAGTTCGGGATCAGACTTGGTTGGTTAGTGGTATATCTCAACTGGTGTCCACTCACAAAAATTGTACAGCATGCTAGCCAGAGGATTCGGAGAAAAAGGGCTCCAAAGCTTTACGCGCAGCTCATATACCGGTTAATTTATACACTCTGGCAGCACGGCGAAGTGCGGCATCTATTGCGGACTCCCTTGCTATGAGAGTGACTCAAGTTCAGTCCTACCTTGGGGTGCCTTTTTTTAAATTTTGTTTTTATAATTGTTTGAAAAATTACAACAACTTTTAAACAAAGCCAATGACCTAAAATATTATTAATTACATCACAAACAGGTCTGGTTTATTTATGACTTGGCTCATACAGCTAATTAACAGAAAATGTGAATTAAAATTAATACTGCATCATCAACTTTCACCGACAATTTTTAATGAAATGATCTGGTATGTCTAGTACCCTCTCACGCTTTATGACGAAGAGAAGTTTGGATGAATGTTATCGGAGTATGTTTTCCGACAGATTTTTTTTTTAAAAAAAAAGGTTGTTCGCATATGAGAACGTTCTTAAAATTGTGCAAGATGTGAAAACATTCTTAGTTTTCAATGTTTTTATGATAATTACCGTTTTGTTGCTTGTATGTAAAATACTAAATTGAGAAAGGTGATATTCAAAACTTTTCATATACATAAAACCCTCCCCAAAATTTTGTTACTGTGGTAATTAAATCTTTAATTTACCTCCATCACCAATACATTTGAAATTATTCAACTTTTAAAAAGAAAATATCTATTGTAAATCACATTTTATGTTACTTAGCTGTAACAGTCATGTCACAAAATAAAATTATTTATGATTTGTTAGGAAGATGGAAAAGAACTCACTGTATTTCGGCTTACGAATAATGGCGCAATTTCGTTCGTTCGCGTAAGTTCAAAAATCGAGAATACTAGTCTCGCTGCTGCCAAAAAAATATCGAACTGCAAGTTCGCGGAACCAGTTGACATAGTGAGTCTTCATCTGCGAGTAGTAAACTTTATCCAGAAACAACACCGTGTGTCTCGTTCTTCGCTGAGGAGTAGTATGTGTGAAGAAGGCCAGAATTCGGTGGACCAAGAGCCAGACGTCTGCTGTCGGACCACAAATGAAGTGGTGATATTCCGTGTAAGACACCATGTATGTGACACAAAGCGAGGTGAACTTGGTGAAGACGAGAACGATTTGGTTGTTTCTCTTTGACGGTAACATCCCAGCCAGAGGGTGCAGCAGTTTAAGAAAAGGGGCGCTCACCTCCCACCATATATTGCGCCATCTGTAGTGGGGGTACTTTGTTCTATTGCATTTGGGGCGCGAGTCAGTTGCATCTCAGTGTAGACAGTCTTCGTCGACAACTGGTGCACAGGCGGCACAGAGGCAGAAAGATAGCTGTTCTCCAGAAAAAAAGAGTCTAGTGTGATAGAAGGGCTCGGATGTCCGACAATGTCGCTGCAGGGCCCAATGACGCTGGATCATATGCACCAAGCAGTAAGCCCGTAAGGAACGTCGGGCAATACCGCCACATCGTCGACTCTGAGCTGACAACAAGGGCCCGAGCTTTATCTGGATCATGGTAAAGACTCACACCTCCTGGAGCCTGGGGAAGGGCGAAGGACTCGTAGTGAACTTCGAAAGATCATCCCCTGACTAACAGAGGAACCCATAGTAGCCAACATGAGGCGAGCCAGGGTGCACAGAACCAGAAGAGTTTGTGCTACAGAGAAGAGGCAGCTTCAGGTATCGGCAGGGATGTACTAATATACATAGCCCTTGATTTACGTACATTAAGGGTGCTGCCTGACGCCTAGCCATAGTTCGCCACTCATGCAAGCGGCGCCCGTGTATCGTCGGTACTTTGGTGGCAAAAGACCAAATCATCCAGTTGAGGATGCGGCAAAATCGATGTCTACCTAGCGACATCGCCGTCAGTCGCTGTTGTAGGGTACATAACAATGGTCCTAGGGCGAAAGTGTGCAGCAGTGCAGTGCTGACGAGGGGCAACCCTGTCGCATCGAGCAGCTGATCAGGGTCGGTTCCTCGAGCCTACCATTTTACAGCACCCGGCATGTTAAACAGCGCGGGAGATGGATGATTACCTTGACAATAGTTTCTGGGTATCCCATATGATGGAGGACAGCTGTAAGAAATGAATGATCGATCCAATAAAACGTCTGGCTGAGGTCTAATGACCCCAAAGCAGTGGGCAAACGTTGACCTCGAGTGAGGGCAATCAGATCCCTGTAGTGGCAGAGCGCTGTCCTAATGTTGTACACTCCACCTAGATCTTTATGCGGCTGTTTAGCAGGGTCAAGGGCGATAGTCAGAGACGTGTGGACCCCTTGTGGGGTTTGTGAATAGGGACAATGAGGCCCCCTAGAAAGGTATCAGGGACCTTCAGCATGGGGACATCAGTTCTCTGCAGATAACACTACGTGGGCGCTAAGAAATGACGGAAAGCACTATAAAACTCGAGAGGGATGCATTTACTGCTAGGTGACTTGTTAGCAGCTCCCACTTGGATAGCACCGAGTGGAACATCAATACAGCTTCCAAAGCCATATGGTCACAAGTCTGACCTCGCACATCCATTCCTTCAAAGTGGCAGTGTGTGAGAGCTGTGATCTGTGCTCTGGCGTGGTTCACTATTGTACATCGTTCAGACGAAAACGGCATCATAGAGCAGTCCCTCGACACTTGGTAATGAAAGTCCAGGGATTGCTTCCTCCAAGCTGCCGATTCTCTCCCATGCGCCATCATGGCCCAGCGGAGGGCAGGTTTTGCGTAGGACAGCCACCATGACAGCATCGAATGGTGGCGCCATGGCGGCACTGACACGAATCCCAAGTCACCTCCATAAGCTGTCGACAGGCAGTAGACGCCAGCAGGGTCACATTCAACTTCCAAACATCCCTTCCATGCCACATACACTGGCGGTCGAGGGTGACAGTGCACACATACCCCGCGCGATCGAAAAAAGCGACAGACCAAATCTCAGTCAGTTGGGTTCCTCCCACTGGCATGCACGAGATATACAAGTGATCAAGGCGACTGGAAGAATGTGCAATGTAGTGCATGAGACTGGGGTGGTCGTCTGGCCACAGAGTGAACGCAGTGGACGATCGTGGCAAGCTCTACACAAGTCGAGTGACGTGGCAGCTCATCTTTGGGGTGGGGTATGGGGGGGAGGGGGGGGGGGGAATGTAGTCAAATTAAATCGCGTGATGCTGAGGGGATTAGATTAGGAAATGAGACAAAAAAATGGTTCAAATGGCTCTGAGCACTATGGGACTCAACTGCTGTGGTCATAAGTCCCCTAGAACTTAGAACTACTTAAACCTAACTAACCTAAGGACAGCACACAACACCCAGCCATCACGAGGCAGAGAAAATCCCTGACCCCGCCGGGAATCGAACCCGGGAACCCGGGCGTGGGAAGCGAGAACGCTACCGCACGACCACGAGATGCGGGCAGGAAATGAGACACTTAAAGTAGTAAAGGAGTTTTGCTATCTAGGGAGTAAAATAACTGATGATGGTCGAAGTAGAGAGGATATAAAATGTAGACTGGCAATGGCAAGGAAATCGTTTCTGAAGAAGAGAAATTTGTTAACATCGAGTATAGATTTAAGTGTCAGGAAGTCGTTTCTGAAAGTATTTGTATGGAGTGTAGCCATGTATGGAAGTGAAACATGGACGATAACCAGTTTGGACAAGAAGAGAATAGAAGCTTTCGAAATGTGGTGCTACAGAAGAATGCTGAAGATAAGGTGGGTAGATCACGTAACTAATGAGGAGGTATTGAATAGGATTGGGGAGAAGAGAAGTTTGTGGCACAACTTGACTAGAAGAAGGGATCGGTTGGTAGGACATGTTTTGAGGCATCAAGGGATCACAAATTTAGCATTGGAGGGCAGCGTGGAGGGTAAAAATCGTAGAGGGAGACCAAGAGATCAATACACTAAGCAGATTCAGAAGGATGTAGGTTGCAGTAAGTACTGGGAGATGAAGAAGCTTGCACAGGATAGAGTGGCATGGAGAGCTGCATCAAACCAGTCTCAGGACTGAAGACCACAACAACAACAATGGGGGGGGGGGGGTGGGGGTGGAATTAAAATCATCATCCAGTACCAACGCATATTGCTGCCATGTGAATGAAAAGAGTTAAGACCGCTTCCACAAAGAAGGTAGAGCCTTCCCTTCACCTCTCTAACCCTGAAGAAGTGTAGATGTTAATAATTCGGACACTAAAGAGTGTGGCGTGCCATGCCTTTCACGGAAGAGGGTCGCCCCACCGTACTGATTCTGATGTGTGGTCAACGAAAGGAATGTACACAAATGGGTTAACAAAACCATCAATATGTACGTCTTGTAAGGGGGCCACCTCTAAGTGCACCGCACGAAGTATATTGTGGAGCATAGCCAGTTTATGTTGGGCACGGATAGCAGTAACATTGATCATAGCTAGGCGATTCGTCTGTTCTGACACTTCTGGTGTCGAGACATGGGGTCCATCAGTGACATCTGGCCGGGACAGACCACGTATGGCGCTCGAAGCCACGGCGTTCATGGTAATGAGTTAGCGCGGGGCACAAGCTGTGAAGTGCCCACCCACGCTATTCACAGGCCATTCCGATTCCTCCTCTATGTTAGCTGCTAAAGAAACGGAAGCAGCACCAGTGCATTGTCCACGGGTAGAATCGTGAGGGTGCCGCCGCATGTCAGCGACCTCCAGAGACGGCTTGTTAACAAAGAACACGGACAGTGGAGTGGAAGGCGTCACAAGCTGTGAAGGCCAAACTGCTGAGGTAGGTGGGGAAAGAGACACGCTCAACAGCCGGCCTTCCCAGATCTATGCATCGTCCGACGTAGGTTCACCATCCTGAGGAGATCACAGTCAGACAGTGTACGACTACATCTCTTGCGCTTACTCAGTAAATTCTGCTTCCGAACATGTTGTTCTGTATCGGAGTAGGATCGGTCATCATCCGACAGTGCATCAACTAGAAAGAAAAAAGAAGTTAATAGGATGTCTGAGTCGAAGCCCATCGCTACTGAACATCGCTTCTCAGGTTCTGACGTGTGTCCGAATGCATTGTTTCCACTTGGGGTGATGGAGAGGGAATCTGAAGACTCACCTCCCCGTCAGTGTGCGGCAACAATGACAGATAGAAAGGAATCTGGGCCGAAGCATCGGACACGTTCGGAACAGTGGCGTAAGTGTCAGGGAGCTCTGTAAGTGCCACAGGTGGTGCGACATCTCCTACCGGCCACAGAATCAGAAGTCTGAGGAGGCACCTCCACCAGACGTGGCCCTCCTGCCCACAACCAACACAAGTTCGCGGCTGACTGCCGTACAGCACACCGTCAGTTATCCAATAAGAAGGCCCGTGCTTCTTCAGTTCAAGTTTCATCTAACTCATGCCATTTAACATGTGGTAAGTTTCTAAGGTCCGCTTTTTTTTCTTTTTTCTTTTCAGTGTGAGGTCGAAAGACAGATGCAACCGCATCATGCGGTTCGAAAACATGCAGAGTGCAGAGGCCGAGGCCTGCTTCATCAATCGAAACGGCTCCGATCTGGTCGTCAGGGTGTTTGAATTGCAGTCCCTGGGTGAAACGTCGACATCAGTGCAAACTTCTTCGGTCCACAGTTTGATGTACACGGCATTTTGAGATGCGAGATGAAGTTAGTCATACGAACTGTTCCACTTCGTGCACTCTAGGTCGTGAATATTCCGCCTGTAAGGTGATCTTTATAGTCACACGGGGGAAAGATAACGCCATTGCAGGTCAGAACTTAAAGGGATATAGCGACGTTGCACCGGGCGCTAACAAGTAAACAAAAACACGCCTTCGGGTCTCTGCTCGGATCACCGAGCACTTCCGCCTTGCATCACAGCTATGAGCCGACTGTTCCAGTGGCAAGCGAGTCCGCTACAGGAGCAGCCACTTCGCTCTGCTGCCATAGCGTGTAAATTTTCTGGTAAATGAATGCGCGTAAAAATTTTGATCCCTTTATCTTGGAATCGTTACAACATTGAGTTATACTAATAACCTCACCTCGAACTGAATTTCTGAGACCGTAAAATCCCCTTGTTAGAGTGTATGTCACGTGTTATTACCTCGCAGGTTCACTGCAAGACTGCACATCTGTATCTAGCTACTGATTTGTACAAACGGAAACATCTTTGGGACATCAGTAAGCGTTGTCGGAAGAAATCGGTTGCACAAGCAAAGGAGGTTCATGTATTCCTTGTAACGTTCTGGGGGCAGCTGGGTTAAACGGAAACATCTTTGGGACATCAGTAAGCGTTGTCGGAAGAAATCGGTTGCACAAGCAAAGGGGGTTCATGTATTCCTTGTAACGTTCTGGGGGCAGTTGGGTTGAAGCTCCATAGCTTGCGCAGCCGTATATAGGTGTCTGATCTGGACAGTGGGCTCACACGGTTCACTATATGGGGCTTTTCAGTTTGGCAAGGCGCTGTCTGGTTGTGCAGGGTTGAGCGCATTTGGAACACGAGTTTGTTAATCACTTATAGATATTGAGTACACCTTGTAAAACAGAAAACTGCTTCAGCTGTATGAAAATCCCTTATATTGGACTCATAACCGGCTTTGTGGCACTACAACGACATCTTCAGCTGATCATCTAGATAGCCACTATATTTGCCCTGTAGCATAAGTCCTCACTCTTAAAATGTAACGGTTATAACGGGTATTTACATGTCTCAGGTCATAAGATGATCAACACTGGGGTTATATGGAAGACCCAACATTCCTCACAATTTAGAGCAAAAACTAAACCGCTATAGAGGCGTTACGCCAGAAATGGAAGATGTGTGCAGCAGCCAGATCACTAGTCAATTGGCAAGAATTAATAAAGACAGTTAAACGCTGTGCGACAACTGAAGAAATCACACGAACATTATGAAGTTAGGTAGCAAGTTAAAATACGGGACCAAATAAAAGGGGCTCACCGGAAGGTATAATCTGATGGTGTAACTGTCAAATAGTTTGGGACATAAATTGTGGAAAACAATGATAGGTCCAAGGCTGGATCGCCCCTGTAGAAAAACCAATACCTAGAAATAAAAGAACAGTGCCGGCGGTAGCAAGACGGTTGGGGAAACTCACCATTATTCAGGCACTCGATCCCATAAGGTCCTTGGTAAACTGTAAAATACGCGGTTCAGTCACATTAATGCGACAACCGCCTATTATCGACGTCAACGTGCAATAACCATTGACAGACGCACTAGCAAAGGGGAGTACGAGTATATAAATCGTGTCTGGGAGATGTATTTTCTCGGGAATCTTTTCGTTGCATTCACTTCGTGATCACGTCATTCTGGAAGGCACAATAGATCAACACAAGTATCCATCTATTATTAGGGAGCCATGTCCTTATATGTAGTTTGTTTATCCTCGCACGATGCTACCTACCAGCAGGATAATGCAAAGCCTTACATATCCCGTAGAGTAAACACGTGGTTCGATGACCACCAGGATGAGTTTCCCGCAGTCTAAATTGGTCTGTTCGCGCCATGGATCTTCAACCGAGAAACCTAGCGAGACTCGCAACGGCAATGGAGTCAGCATGGCTCCACACCCCTGTCGGTTCCGTCCAGAAGGTCACTGACTCTACATGCACGCCCTGGAAAAGTGTTTATTCAGGCTTGTGACAGGTGGCAACAATGTGACTGGACGGTGTATAAACACATGTTATCACGGTGTTTTATGTACGGTACATTTCCGTGGGTACATGTCAACATAGACATCACTCTACTACAACATTCCAAAGGGTAAGTTACTTCTATTTCACATGTAAAAGAAAACAAACGAACAATTTAATTTTTGAAAGATTGCGTAGGGGACGATGGTAATCCTTATTGTTGCTTTAGCTTGTGTGTCATCAATTGTCTACTGAAGCTGGAAGCTCTAATATAATGCAGGACGTTATTCCAGAGTGAGGTTCCTGTTCCTGAGAACGACTTCCATGTGGCTGAACGATTGCGTAGGAAAGGAAGGATTTTACTCTGATGGGAACGGGTGTTGTTCAGACAAGAGCGCTGAGATCGAGCAAAGATATGAGGGACAGTGTTCATTAATAACACAGTAGAGAAGACAGAGGGTGTGGAAATCTCTACGCTTGTCTGCACGCAGCCAGCATAGCTGTGCATATGATGGTGAAATATGGTCAACACAGACATTCATACCCAGTTCCCGGCGCCGTGAGCTTTCTTTAGAAAGGCCTTACAGGATAACGTCGCTATAATCAATAACTGGAAGTATAAGTATTTGTACACATTTCTCTTTCAGGTCGAGAAGGAAGAGCTTCTTACGATTTTGTAGGGCATGGAGAGATGTTGATGCCTTCTTGCACATTGTACTTACGTGCTCAGTCCAATTTACATTTTTATATATTATTACTCCTACACTCTTTGCCGAGGGAGGCAAGCTGATATTTGTCCCATTTATGATTAAAGATTCCCAATTTTTCTGCCTAAAGAGCCTTGAATGACCAATCAGTACCGTTTGGGATTCGCATCGGTTGAACTTTAACCTTATATCCTGCGCCAATTTTGATAGTGCACAGAGGTCGGTATTCAGATTCTCAACAGCAGTTTTGAGATTTATTGGTTTTGCACTTAGATACAACTGTAGGTCATCAGCGTAAATGCTGTATTCGCACTAGAACAAAGCTGATGACATAACATTTACTTTCTTTTGGAGACATTGCCTTAGGGTGTCTTCTAATTTTTTCATTTGTGTTTCGAGATGGTGATATTGAATATTTTTGACTGGTTTAAAGAAGAGTGTGTGGTATCAGTATGACATTCGTCCAGATTTCAGACTGTGGATGGTTATTTCCTCATTATTCGAATCGTAGCGCAACTTCGAAATTCCGAACGCTGACGTTGAATGTTTCTTGCGTCTCGTATAATTAGTCGATATCTGTTTCCTTGTTGTATTTCTGAAACAGTAACTTTTTAGTATTTATTTCAAAAACAGAATTAAGTTGTTTACTTGCACTGGAAGCTACTTAAACTATAAAGATTAAAAAGACAACTTTTTCTGTTAGTAACAAGACCAATAAAACTTAAATTTATCTTATTTGACTGCAGGTAAACTGGTAAAGTTTCAGATGAAATGTTCTTTAATACACTAGTGGCCATTAAAATTGCTACACCACGAAGATGACGTGCTACAAACGCGAAGTTTAACTGACGAGAAGAAGATGCTGTGATATGCAAATGATTAGCTTTTCAGAGCATTCACACAAGGTTGGCGCCGGTGGCGACACCTACAACGTGCTGATATGAGGGAAGTTTCCAACCGATATCTCATACACAAACAGCAGTTGACCAGCGTTGCCTGGTGAAACGTTGTTGTGATGCCTCGTGTAAGGAGGAGAAATGCGTACCGTCACGTTTCCGACTTTGATAAAAGTCCGATTGTAGCCTATCACGATTGCGGTTTATCGTATCGCGACATTGCTGCTCGCGTTGGTCGAGATCTAATGACTGTTAGCAGAATATGGAATCGGTGGGTTCAGGAGGGTAATACCGAACGCCGTGCTGGATCCCAACGGCCTCGTATCACTAGCAGTCGAGATGACAGGCATCTTATCCGCATGGCTGTAACAGATCGTGCAGCCACGTCTCCATCCCTGAGTCAACAGATGGTGACGTTTGTAAGACAACAACCATCTGCACGAACAGTTCGACGACGTTTGCAGCAACATGGACTATCAGCTCGGAGACCATGGCTGTAGTTACCCTTGACGCTGCATCACAGACAGGAGCGCCTGCGATGGTGTACTCATCGACGAACCTGGGTGCACGAATGGCAAAACGTCATTTTTTCGGATGTTTACAGCATAATGATTGCCGCATCCGTGTTTGGCGACATCGCGGTGAACACACATTGGAAGCGTGTATTCGTCATCGTCATACTAGCGTATCACCCAGCGTGATGATATGGGCTGCCATTGGTTAAACGTCTCGGTCACTTCTTGTTCGCATTGACGCCACTTTGAACAGGGGACGTTACATTTCAGATGTGTTACGACCCGTGGCTCTACCCTTCATTCGATCCCTGCGAAGCCTTACATTTCAGCAGGACCGCATGTTGCAGGTCCTGTACTGGCCTTTCTGGATACAGAAAATGTTCGACTGTTGCCCTGGCCAGCACATTCTCCAGATCTCTCACAAATTGAAAACGTCTGGTCAATGGTGGCCGAGCAACTGGCTCGTCACAATACGCCAGTCACTACTCTTGATGAACTGTGGTATCGTGTTGAAGCTGCATGGGCAGCTGTACCTGTACGCGCCATCCAAGCTCTGTTTGACTCAATGCCCAGGCGTATGAAGGCCGTTATTACGACCAGAGGTGGTTGTTCTGGGTACTGATTTCTCAGGATCTATGCACCCAAATTGCGTGAAAATGTAATCACATGTTAGTTCTAGTATAACATATTTGTCCAATGAATACTCGTTTATCATCTGCATTTCTTCTTGGTGTAGCAAGAATCTTGAGTTTGTTCGTGTGCCCTTTGTGACAGTAAGTGGACCGTTATACTATTTAAACGTAATATGAGGTAAGAGGGACTCATTTCTATTTAGTTTAGTACCTCTTTCTAGAAATCTCGAATGATTTTCAAATTTGTGTCAAGGGGCCCTGACGCGTTTAGTAATATTGTCCAATCGTCATCATATTTATTGACCGAGGGCACGTATTGACATATTGTCAATATCAGAAATATTAACGAGCAATACTGATAACCACAAAAATATTCTCGGTAGTGACAATAGGCAATGAGCGTGTGTGGGTTGGGTATTGACAGTTTGACACTATTCGCCATTCGGCTGTTGACAAAGATTCATGGAAAAGCCACAGGGCGTTATAGTGTGTTCTGTTTCTGTCTCTGCCGCGCGGGATTAGCCGAGCGGTCTTAGGCGCTGCAGTCCTGGACTGTGCGGCTGGTCCCGGCGGAGGTTCGAGTCCTCCCTCGGGCATGGGTGTGTGTGTGTGTGTGTGTGTGTGTGTGTGTGTGTGTGTGTTTGTCCTTAGGATAATTTAGGTTAGGTAGTGTGTAAGCTTAGGGACTGATGACCTTAGCAGTTAAGTCCCATAAGATTTCACACACATTTGAACATTTTTTTGTTTATGTCTCTAATTCGTCTTTGTTCGCTTAGTAGATGTTCTGCTTTTTAAAATGGACAAAGAAATGATAATTGAATTTATCGAGTGCTACAGAAAAAGAACTGTGGAGTCAATCTCCAAAGTTAGATTTGGGCAAAAAATTAAAAAAAATTGCTACCTATGAACAGTTACTGACCATTCACACAAAACAGATTTTCTAGGACTATGCAGGGGTAGTCAACTGGATTTGTAAATTTAGGATAGTCACCTCGAGGATTCATTGTGGCATTGCTTTCTTTACTAACCAAAAAAATAGTTTCTCTTTAATTATTTAGCAGAGCAGGAAAAAGCTTGTACTTCGAAAATTACGTCATACAAACATCAACAATAGTTTTGCATCGTTCATATATGTCATTGAGGTGTGTTGCTATTGTGATTGTTCCTGTACCGATCGGAAGGTTGCTCCTGAGGTAGTTTGTAAACATGCATACGGGTAGAACGCTACACTCGAATGATTGCAGCATTTGTCTTGAATGTAAAGCATCAGTAGGGATACGTCAGACAAGTCTGTGGAACAGTAGAGTGAATATCCATCATGCCATGAAGTCCAATCGCGATCAATATCGGGTCCGCATTGTCACGTTATGCGGAGAAAGCTTGTCAACAATGGAAGTCGCTTGAAGTGGGCACCGGAATCAAAGTGACGTAGTGAGGACGTGGAATCAGGTCCAACTGACAATAAGTGTTGAGGGCACGTTCGACAAGTGGATAGGATGATCCATGTGTACGACTTATGAGTCAAATGAACCGTGGGCTGAGTGCTTCAGGACCGAATTCGGCGTTCAGAGGGGTTACCAGGCGTCACGTATCGCATGAAACTTTTAGGAGGCGGCTCCATGACGTGAATATCCATTCCCAACGACCATGGCGAGCACCGCACTGTACACCACAACACCATGGACTCCGTTAAAGATGAACAAGAGATCATGCACAATGGAGACCCTAGGATTGGCGTCTTGATATTGTTGTTTAGAGACGAAACTAGGATCTGTATATACCCTGACAATCGCAGACAATGTGTTTGGAGACAATCTGGTAATATCGAACGCTTCTAATAACGTGTCCCACATGTGCAACGAGGTGGTGGTGGTGGTGGTGGAGTGATGGAGTGATGTTGTGGTGTGTCATTGTATTTGGCCACCGTAAATCTCTCGTGGTTATCGAGGGCAACCTCACTGCTCTACGGTACAGGGACGAGATTCTGAAACTAATAGTGGGATCCTATAGCCAACAATTTCATCTTGGTGGTGATAACTCGCGCTCTCATCGTGCTGTTCTCGTGAACACGTTCATTCAGGATACTTGGATCACCAGAATGTAGTGGCCTGCCTGTTTCCCGGACATGAACCCAATCCAACATGCGGGGGATCGACTGAAACGAGATGTTTTTGGACGACAACAACAATCACGAACTCTGCACAACATACGCAGACTCCGCGATTCATACCAAGGCTGGCTTGATGATCTCATCGATGGTCTGCTATGAAGGATTCCAGGTTGCATTCGAGCAAAGAGACGTATAACCTGTCGTTACTCAGGATTGCGGCGAAAAACTTCACACGGGGAACGGACGATTTTTTTCGCTATGCATTTTTTTTTATTTTATTACTTTCATTTTTTTGTGATCTGGACACATCTCAAATGAATATATCATACGCATGCCTCAGAGCCGATTTTTGTTTTCTGTGCCATGAATTTCGATTTAAAGGGATGATGCAAAACATGTTGATGTATATGTGCATATATGTCTGTGAACCTTTTGTTAGTCTCACTGAATTATGACAAAACGTAAAAAAAAGTTTTACGTTAATTATCCGAATCTGTCCTTGAAGGGCAGATACAATTGCTTCACAAGTTGATTAGCAATTTTATTAACTGTGTTTTCTGACATTACAGCGCCAAACTTCAAGCTTTCGAGTGACCCAATTGTAGCCAGAAATCTCCAAGTTACTCCTGATCTCTCGTCGACTGCGATCTGATTAACGTACTTTGCTTCTTTTTTTTCGCATCAACATTAATAATATGTCGTCCGATGCAGGACTCATCGGAAAATAGTTTCTGAAATCTTTCGGATTCACGGTTCTCATTTTAGTCAGTAACTTAAAATGAGACTATTCGCTTCTTTCTTCGGCTATTCTCGTGCCTATATCCGCTTTTCGTTGTTTTTTTGCCAGCTATAGTCAATACAATTGCGGAATAGACTTTCTTTTAGGTGTTCGGGATCTTAACCTCGTGAAATCGTTTGTCGGCTGACAATACTAACAATATCACTAAAGGTGATCACGATATGGCACGTACGACGAACGCAACCGCTAAGACTGTGCGGCGAAGTTTGGCGTTAATGGGTTGTGGCAGCAGACGATATACATGGATACAGGGAGTTCAATCAGCAATGAGGAAGAACAACATTCCTGAAGATTTATGGACAAATAGAGAAGAGTGGAGAACAATAATTAGTGACTTACTGTAATCTAGAATAGGTGCTGGAAAAATGTACTCACATTGTAAATCCAGAATAATAATAATAACTAAAGGTGTGAGGCTTGCTTCAATATACTGAAGATCTGACAAAATACGATTGTCAATAAAGATTGATCGTGTGGACGCCGCGTTTAGAGAAGAGTGCGTGAGCTGGCGTGCAGCTGTCTCCGCACGACACGCTACGAGACGGCATTGTGCACAGCTTCAGCTTCACAGGCGCCCCTTGTTCTTATTCCGCTCCCCTGCACACGTCACAATAACTGCGCAGTTTGACACCCACACAAACCGGTAGTTCTGAATAGGCTCCGTCATGCAAAAGTAAGTTGACTGGCATGCCCGAAAACCTGGACCCGACTTTAAAAGGAAAGTTCAACCTGAAGTAGATCCGTCAGTGTGAAAGTGAATCACAAATATGTCCAAACATTCTAAATAAAATCAGTTCTCTTCCTATACATTTACATCTGTACTACGAAAAGCATTTTAATGCGTAGCTGAATGTTATTACCACGGTATCGTTTAAAAGTGTCTTCCTGTTCCACTAACAGATGGAGTGTGGAAACAATAAATACTTATACAGATTTCGACCCAGTAATCCTACGTAGGATTTCTCAAGATATTTTACGTCCTTGTGTTTGCCATTTGAAATTTTCTTAGCATTTCTGTGAGTTTTCTGCGAGACAAGGAAGTCTCTGAAAATTCCCACTGGTCCATTCACGAGCGATGTACCTTATTCGCCGTGCTCACCCAAACAGTGCTCCAATGCAGGCTCTACAAGTAGAGTGCAAGAAAGTTTCTCAGGAAAACCAGACATTCACGTAATCTTGCTAATGCATACAAGGCTGACTTAGGCGCTCGAAGTTCATACATAACTGTATCAAACACTGGAGCACATAAACCTACCTGCTCACCGATACCATTTTAGGGCATTCATCTTCTTTCTTCGAACAGCTGACTATTTAGACCTCCTCGTGCGTCACACTCTGCTGGTATGGGTCACCGTTACGGAGAGGTGACAAAACTCATGGGATAGCGATATACAGATGGCGGTAGTATCGCGTACATCAGATATAAAAGCGTAGTGCACTGGTCGATCTGTCATTTGTACTCAGGTGATTCGTGGGAAAACGTTTCTGACGTCACTATGGCCGCACGACGGAAATTACCAGATTTCGAACGCAGAATAGTAATTGGAGCAAGACGCATGGGACATTCCATTCCGAAAGTAGTCAGGGAATTCTATATTCCGAGATCAACAGTGTCAAAGTGTCACCTCGGACAACGTATTGGCCGACGGTTGTCAGTGCTAATAGACAACAGACAAGCCATACTGCGCGAAATAACCGCAGAAACCGATATGGCACGTACGACGAACGCAACCGCTAAGACTGTGCGGCGAAGTTTGGCGTTAATGGGTTGTGGCAGCAGACGAGTGAAACAAGTGCCTTTGCTAACAGCACGACATTGCTGCAGCGCCTCTCCTGGGCTCCTGAAGTTATCAGTTGGAACCTAGACGACTGGAAAACGGTGGCCTGGTTAGGTGAGTCCCGATTTCAGTTGGTAAGAGCTGACGGTAGGGTTCGAGCGTGGCGCAGACCCCCATGAGGACGTGGACCCAAACTGTCAACATGGCTCCGTGAAAGCTGGTGGTGGCACCATAATAGTGTGGGCTGTGCTCACATGGAATGGACTGGCTCCTCTGGTCCAACTGAATCGACCCCTTACTCAAACTGGTTATGTTCGGTTACGTGGAGACCATTTGTCTCCAAACGACGATGGAATTTTTATGGATGACAATGCGTCATGTCACCGGGCCATAACTGTTCACGTTTGGTTTGAAGAACATTCTGGACAGTTCGAGCGACATGCATCCAACAGAACATTTATGGGACATAACTCGAAGGTCAGTTCGTGCACAAAAGGCTGCAGCGGCAACACTTTTGCAATTATGGACAGCTATAGTGGTGGCATGGCTCAATATTTCTGCAGGGGACATCTAACGACTTGGTAAGTCTATGTCACGTCGAGTTGCTGTACTACGGCAAGGTCCGATACGATGTTACGAGATATTCCACGGCTTTTGTCGCTTCAGTGTATGTTGCGTATTGTAGCAAGTTTAGTTCAGTAGAAGGTTGAGCGGGTAATACTCGCAGAAATTATTAGTAATTTATTAAAACTTGAAATTGGTAAACACTTAACTTTGCAAAAAATAGTGTTAATACAGATGACATGTAATTGATGCTGTCGCTGCCACTTGTAACATTCAGTACTTCAGAACAGGATGGTAGTTTCACTTCGGAGTCTAATTATCTTTTACATAATATAATGTTCAGTATCACTGTTCTAATCTCTCGCAGCCGGATCTGTATATTCGTCATAAACGATGATGGCAATTGCACGCTGACTACATAAGAGAATGTATAACCCTACCACTACTATTGTAATTTAGTATGCTTTTACCCAAATAACAGAAACCCTGTCTCTATGTTGCCACGTATAACCCTCTTACTAAAATTTAGTTTAGTTTCCAAATGAAGTACACTATGGGAGGATAGTCCTGTTAACAGGAAAAGCTAATCAATAGAGTTACCCTTTTTACAGAATTTGACAGTCTGTTGTGTCTAATGGACAAGTAAATCAGACTATTCACTTCTTTTCCTAAGATCTTACCCAGCAGTTAGATAGAAACGCAGTATGAATAATATTATACTGAAGCTATGACAACTCACAGTTCCAAGTTCATTTAGTGGTTTAAGACATGTACTAATGGTCGCCAGCCTATCCAGGCAATGAAAAAGTGAAGTATTGGAAAAGCAGAAGTATGAATTTTGCCTACTTTCTGGCTACTGTTTGATTTGGTTCTTCAAATAAATATTATTCCAGTTAAACAATTTTGAACTACACCCTTATACATTACGGTTTTAAAAGAGAGGAAGTCCAGTACATGACTTCAAGGACGCTAAAAAAATTTGGCTGGGGGGGGGGGGGGGACCTTTAGAAAAGTACGTTCCATAATCAAAAAACTTAAATACTTAGATTTTTGCGCACGCTTTTTACACTGAACTTTTAACTTCAAGAAAACCTCTTTCTTACTGGAATTTACTTTCAAAAGCTGTTATTCTTTGAACTAACCATGTGTAATCATTTAACATATTCTAATAACTTGGCTACACTCTGATTGAATTTTACGAAAGCAAACTTTTACTGTAAAAAACAATTTAAATGGTGCCTCTTTATATGGCACACGATGGAAGAATACTGGACAGTCTGAAGAAGTACCATGTGAAAATCTGCTTTCGGCAGAATACCAATGATGATGATGATGATCTTTATATTAACTTGCCACTTTATAAGTCTGTAAAACAGGATACTTCGATAAATCAAACGCCAAGAAGGAACCCTATATAGATGTATGATTAGGATCAAATAACAGGGTGAACCAGTTTCTTTAAAATTCAAGAATGGTTATTAAAACACAGTTTAAATTAATGGTTCACGCTGTGCAAAAGTAAAAATACAAAAAAAATTTATCCCGTGGCTGTAAGCTTGGGTATGACGAACAGTTATGACGGCTGCACTACCCACAGTATAGCCTGCAAGTATCTTTCTGTATGGGCTCAGTTTCTCTTCTTGGTGTCGTTCAGTTTTACATACAGTAGCCCAACAACTCGCAGCTATGCCGTGAGCCGTTTGCAGTCTTCATCCGAGGCATTTTGGTTCAAATTTTCAGACAAAGCTTCTCCTGCTCCACAAAGGTGTTGCCTCAATCACTGCTGCCTACACACTGTGTGACTTAATTCCCGCGCTTGCTCTAGGTAGCGCCTCAATTCCCCCTTAGAGCCACGTTCGTTTCAAACAAAAGTACACTGGCTTTTAGACAACACCTACTTCTTACACTGTTTCTAAGTGTGATCGTTTCTTAAATTGTCAAATTTACATCAACATGAACATTTTATACACACAACTATTTTTAAACACAAAATATCATTAGAAAATTATTTAACGTATTAAACAATTTACATAGTATTTTACATACATTAATTACATGCAATGCAAAGAACTTCAAACTCCAGTATAGCACACTTAACTTTACATCTACAGAAAATATAGTACCAATATGCGAAAATTTTAAAACAATAAATCATAAAAATTTAAATGAACGATAAACAAATAATGCTTTAAGCGGACTGGGCGGCACTGCGAACAACATAAATAACTTTCCGGCTGCGGCGCCGTAACGAAACACTTGAGGGCGTTTCTATGCCGACGTCTCCCATTCGTTGACGCGCCTGACAGCGATTGTCTTTACTTGTGGTATCGTCTTCAGGTACCAACTTTTGCACGAGACCTCGTTCTGTAGGAGACACCACACGTCATGTATCTAAGTGTGTTTCAGTAACTAATTTTGCAATCATTTTTAGTATAAACATTTACCACAAAAATGATAATAAAAAGAAGACAATAAGAAAGCCTGTACAACTACAAAGGGTTATGGATGCTGCATTTTAAACAGCTGTTTGGATTTCATTTTCATCGGGAGATAGGTAACAGGTATGTTACAGGCCTTACGATTCATACTTAAAGAAACAAAAAGATCAAATGAGTGAAAAAGAAGTCCAATAAAAACATTATACAACATAGGAGATATTGAATTTAATTGACGAAAGGAGAAAAGGAAAAAAATATAGCAAATGAAGCAGGCGAAAGGGAATATAGGTCTCTAATAAACGAGACTGACAGAAAGCGCCCAACAGCTAAGCAAGAATGGCTAGAGGACGCATGAAAGGCCATAGAAGCTTGTATAACTAGGAATGATAGATTACACCTATAGGAAAATTAAACAGATCGTTGGTAAAAGGAGATGCAGCTGTGTAAATATCAAAAGTTCAAACTGCAAACCAGTACTAAGCAATGGAGGGAAAGCTGAACGGTGGGGGGCATATGTAGAAGCGCTACACAAGGGAAATGAGTTGAAGGCTATATTATGGAAAGGAAAGTAGATGAAGATGATGTGATAGCTATTATATTGCAAGAAGAAGCTGACAAAGCACTGAAAGACCTAAGTCAAAAAACGGCTTCTGGAGTGGACGTCATTCTCTCAGAATTCGTGGGATCATTGGGAGAACAAACCATGTCAAAACTATTCCACCTGATATGTAAGATACACACTGTCCTGTCACATTAATGTGGCCACCTGTCAAAAGCCATAACAACCACATTTTGCAGAGAGAGATTTGCAGGTTCAGGATCCGTGGCGCGAACAGCCCATCGAGGTAGTCTCATAGATTCTCGATTGGTTTTCAGTCCGGAAATCTTGATGGCCAGGGGAGTACGGTAAACTCATTTCGCTGCTCTTCGAACCACTCACATACGCTGCTGTGTAACACGTTACAATGTCATGCTAGTAAATGCCATCGTGCCGAGGAAAAGCAAATTGCATTTAAGGGTGGACATGGTATCCAACGATAGATGCATATTTTTGTTGATCCATTGTGCCTTACACAATGTCGAGATTACCCCGGGAATGTCACGAAAATCTTTCTCAGACCATAACGCTCCCTCCTCTGGCCTGAGCCCTTCTGACGATTGTTGCAGGGTATTTTCTTTTCAGACATTCCACGCTGTACACGCTAACGGATATCTGTCCGATGGAGAATAAAACGTGATTCATCTGAAAAAGCCACCTGTCGCCACTCAGAGGTAATGGCAAGCAAATTCCAGCCTTCGTGGCAGATGAACAGCAATCAGCATAGGAGCACGAACCGAGCGCCTGCTGCGGAGGTCCATACGCAGCAACGTTCGCTGAGGAGACACTGTTGGCAATCTGTTGATTCATCTGAGCTGTCAGTCACTCAACAGTTGCACGTCTATTCGCCCGTATGCATCTCTCAAACTGTCGTTCAACCCTGACATTTATGGTTTGTGTTACTACACAGTTGTCTCAGTGCTGGTTTTGGGTGCGCCATTTTGCCATGCGAGGTATACTTTATTCTCGATGGCACGCGAACAGCTTACAGACTCAGCTGTTTCGGAAATGCTTCCATCCTTGGCCCGTATGCCAACGCCCTTTTGCACGTCAAATAAATCACATTTATGTAAATTGAGGGTGGAGGGGGGAGAAAGGAAAAGAAATGGACTATTGATGTAAGCAGCATATGGACTTGATGCATAATCAGCGGCGACGAGTGAAAATGTGTGCCAGACCGGGATCTCCTGCCTACTGTGCAGTTGTGTTAACCACTCCGCCACCCTGACACGGACTAGTTTTGCACGCCTCTCTGCCGAACCACATTCTCAC
This sequence comes from Schistocerca nitens, assembly GCF_023898315.1. Lineage (NCBI taxonomy): Eukaryota > Metazoa > Arthropoda > Insecta > Orthoptera > Acrididae > Schistocerca > Schistocerca nitens. The sequence continues at coordinate 79,780,966 of NC_064616.1, read as the reverse complement.
CTAATGGTTCAAATGGTTCAAATGGCTCTGAGCACTATGGGACTTAACATCTGTGGTCATCAGTCCCCTAGAACTTAGAACTACTTAAACCTAACTAACCTAAGGACATCACACACATCCATGCCCAAGGCAGGATTCGAACCTGCGACCGTAGCAGTCGCGCGGTTCCGGACTGAGCGCCTTAACCGCGAGACCACCGCGGCCGGCTTTTCACCTAATGCTACTTATCCGCAGTCCCTGTCCATGCTACTTTGAGATTCCCGCAGAAAATCGGACGTAATCGGTAATCGTACATCAGCACTGAAGATGGTGGATTCATTCTCCATCGAGGTGAATCAGTCATATGAATGAGTGGTGTCTGTACTGTCCAACAAGTCCGAAAGTACAGACACCATGTATTCATGTAAACGACTGCACTGTTTCCCGCTTCCTGCCGTCGCACTTTTTTATACCCTCCACTGCTAGTTGACGTCTCATTAACATAGTCACACTAATCTGACTGGACCGCGTTTTACTTTACTCATCTAGTTCCACAGGACCAAATCGAAGAGCAAATCTTCGAGGACATGGAACGTGTCAGTACATGAAATTACAACATAAAAGTAATAACAGACAAAATAAAATATTTAAGACCCAAAAAAGCAGCCATAAGTTTATGTAAACGCAATCAACAATATAACACAGGAATCAGCGTAATTTTCCAAGGAACTCCTCAACAGAATAGAAGGAGCGATCCATGAGGAAACTCTTCGGTTTCGATTTGAAGGCGCGTGGATTACTGCTAAGATTTTTGAATTCTTGTGGTAGCTTACTGAAAATGGATGCAGCAGTATACTGTACACCTTTCTGCATTAAGAGTCAAGGAAGTGCGATCCAAATGGAGATTGAATTTTTGCCTACTATTAACTGCGTGAAAGCCTCTTATTCTTGGGAATAAGCTGATATTGTTAACAATAAATGACAGTAAAATATTCCCCGAACTGTCCGTTTCTGAGGCAAAAATATCATTTGAGAATGGGAAGAGTTACCCCAAAGTATACTACCATACGACAAACGCGGATCAGAATAAGCAAAGTAGACTAGTTTTCGTTTCGAACGATCACTTACTTCAGATACCGTTCGAATAGTAAAAATGGCAGCATTAAGTCTTTGAACAAGATCCTGAACCTGGGTTTTCCACGACAGTGTACTATCTATCAGAACACCTAGAAATTTGAGCTGTTCAGTTTCACCAATAATATCCTCCTTCTGTGAAATTAAAATTTCGGGTTTTGTTTAATTCTGTGTTACAAACTGTAAAAAGTGTGTCTTCTTGTGATTTAGCGTTAGTTTATTTTCTACAAGCCATGAACTTATGTCATGAACTAAACTATTTGAAACAGAGCCACTGTTGTGCATAACATCCTTTAGTACCAAGCTAGTGTCGTCAGCAAACAGAAATATAAAGAAATATTTTGGAGTACCAGTAATACTAGAGGACATATCATTTATATAAATGAGTTACAGGAATGGCCCCAACACTGACCCCCCCCCCCCCTCCCCATTTCACGGTGGACAGTGCCCCACTCCAACCCCACATTACAGCCATTCTCAACACTGTGAATAATGACCTTTTGCTGTCTGTTGTTAAAGTAAGAGGTGAACCAATTGTGAGCTACTGCACGTATTCCATAATGGTCCAACTTCTGGAGCAATATTTTGTGATCAACACAATCAAACGCCTTAGTTAAATCAAAAGAAATGTCTAACATTCGAAACCCTTTGTTTAATCCATTCAGTAGATCACAGAGAAAAGAGAATATAGCATTTTCCGTTGTTAAATCACTTCTAAAGACGAACTGTACACTTGGTAGAAAATTATGTGATATAAAATCACGACATTACTCCAGGTGGTCAATCCACTGCCGGTATTACTTGAGCAACTGTTCTTTCGGATTTGGGGCGGCCGGGTTAAAATACAGTGTGATTCAACAGAGGAAGTCTGAGTCTTCTGACCAGCTTAAAACCAAAACAAATACATTTTTTGCAACATTTAACATACAAACACTTTTGTAACAAAGTAAACCTCATAAATTGGGAGATACATTAAAAGAACAGAAGATTTAAAAATTGGCACTTCGAGGAACATGTATGACGTACAATAACACCATGGATTTCAGCAATTATCGTCTTTTTAAAAGTAAAAGTCATAGAAGAATATTTAATAATATACCACGTCTGGGAGTTGCTTTTGTAGTCTCCAAAAATATTTTAAATTCAATAACGGAGGTAAAACCCATTAATAATAGACTAATGGAAATTTCTCTTAAACGCGCGAATAAAACATACACTTTAATTAATGTCCATATGCCAGTCAATAAGTATAACCATAAAAAACCTGAAGAAGTTAATGGAGCTTGGAAAACGTTAGAAAACATCATCTCGAAAATTTCCTCAAACCATGTTAAAATTTTAATTGGAGATTTTAATGCTCAACTAGGTAAAGCGAAAAAATATAAGAAAACGGTGGGTGAATTTCCTGCGCATAATTGGACAAACTAAAATGGCCAAAGACTTGTTGAAACGTGCAAAAATTTTAACCTTAAAAACATGTCAACACATTTTAAAAAGAACCCTTCTAAACAAAAAAGTTGGTGGGCACCCAATACATTTATTGGAGAATTTCAAATACAGCATGTAGCAATTTCTTACGCTAGCTTAAAAGAAATTTTAAATGTTCAATTCAGGAAAGGGGCTCATATTGATTTTGACCATTATATAACGCGAATAAAAGTAAAACTTGTAATATTAATAATTTTCGCCTCACAAACATTAATATACCCTCAATAGTAAACGCCTGATGGCCTAAAGTTATCGAACAATTGTAAAATAAAAGAAATGAACCACCGCATAGCAGCGAAAGAGTCTACTATTCTTTATCTTTGCCGTTCTTGCGCGGTGCCTGTAAATCTCTATGTACATGTATCGATTAATGGTATAAAAAAGAATTCTGTTGTTTCAAGACAAATGAGGCTTTTGGCGCATCACCTTTTACTGTTTGTATTCTATGAAAGGCGGACGCGGACTTGCTGCGTTCCGCAACTGTATTTTATATTTTATGTGAAAATATTGAGTGAATATGCTAATTGTTATTTTTTTCAATCAGAAAACATGTAGTTTCTTGTAACTGATTACGAACAGACAGCATCAAGAGGACATTTTGACTGTTATGTATAAAGTATTTAACCACAATGGTCATCTATTGTAATTTAATATGAAAAGGTACGTAGCATTAAAAAAAAGTGCGTTACAGATAAGTGTGCTTATTTTAGTAAATTAACCTTGATTATTTCCATCTCCTCATTCACTCAATTGATAATTATTCTGTGTTAGTTCCATCACCAGAAATTACGATCACGCTGATGGGCCGAACGCAGCGTGAGGCAGAAGGAACATTATCGTTTTCCTATTATTTCTGAGCCAATTTTTTTTAATTGTGTAGTGTTGCATTTCTTTTAAAGTCCATAAATCTTCTGGTCCCTTAGTGTTGTACCGGGTATGACTACATCACGAATATAAAAATGCACAGAAATGATAATGTTTCTCTCATTCAGGTATTTAATGCTCAACGTATGTTATTATAATAGTGTAATCAATCCCTGATTCTGTTGCCAAGTGGCCCACCAAAAATATTCACTTTTTCGACATTCTTCTTTTTAAAAAAATATAAAATAACAATTCCTTTTCTTTTTGCCCCCCGCCTCCCCCCCCCCCCCCCCAAGAGCAACGCTACAAACTTCAACCTCAAACACCCTTCAAAGCAAAAAATGTTATCCCAAAATTTGCCACTGCTGAAATAACCCCAAATCTAACAAGCGAACTTGACAAAAAACAATCCAACAATGGGCAAAGTCTAAAAGAAAAGTTCATCAAAACAAATAGCACAAAATTTAATTCCGCTTAAAAAAAAAACAAAAACACTCTTGGTGGAACACGGATTGTAAAACAGCAATTAAGTCTAAGCATGAGACATTCAAAAATTGGAATAGTAAGAAAACTGAAAATATGTAAAACACCTTTCTAACTGTAAGAAAAGAAACCTCTAAATTAATTTGACAAACTAAAAGAAACTACGAAAATTCCCAACTTTTAGAAATCGAAAAAGACTTCCAAAAGATCAATACAAGAAACTTTTATAAAACATTCAAAATAAAACTAACCGTTACCAACCTCAAAGTATTTGCTTCAAAAATGAAAATGGCAGTTTGGCTCTTCAACCAGTAAAACTGTAAGGTACTGACTAATTGTTTTAAAAAACTATTAAACTGTCCAGAACCAGCGAATTAATTCCAGCCACAGCAAACTAATAACATGAACCCTAACTCTTAAGAACCTGCCGAAATCGAAATAACTAAACAAATTAAGAGACTTAAAAACAATAAAATAAGACGGTATAATTGCAGAACTACTAAGATCAGCTGGCCCTAACACCATAAATGAGATCACTCAACTGATAGGACATGTCTGGCAAACTGATAAAATACCCGAGGACTGGAAAACTGCCCTAATTCATCCAGTGTATAAAAAAGGGGATAGAACCGATGTTAATAATTACCGAGGAATCTCTCTTCTCTCGGTCACATACAAAATTCTCTCCCAATGTTTTCTTGATCGAGCCCAAGAACAGTTAGAACCTAAACCTGGTGAATATCAAGTAGCTTTAGACCAAACATATCCTGTCCGGAACAAATTCTTAAACTAATCCTTAGCCACCAAAAGATTTCTAGTAACAATATTGTATGCACATTTGTGGATTTTAATAAGGCCTACGACTCAGCTGATCGTGAATATCTTTTCTAGATTTTAAAGGAACAAAGGCTAGATAATAAAACTCTGACAGTGATTAAGTTAAATTCATGGGAGAAGTTTCTGGAGCATTTGATATAAAAACTGGTGGTAGGGAGAGGGACTCTCCATTAATGCTTAACTGTGTTTTGGGAGAGGTAATTATACATTGGCGAGAGCAAAATATAGATCAATCAATCAAATTAGGTGGAAGTAATATTAGATTGCCTCACCTTTGCAGATGATCTCGCAATTTTAACTAGGGATATTACCACAGCTCAAAAACAAACTGAAAAAGGCAATGGTTTTCCAGTAGTCTAAGTTCCAACCGATATGGTCACGAGCCCAGGAGACGCTGCAGGCGACGTCGAGCTGTCAGCAAAGGCAATCGCGTCGGTCGTCTGCTTCCATAGCCCATTAATTTCAAGTTTCACCCCGCTGTCCCAACGAACACGTTCGTCGTATATCCCAGATTGATTTCTGCGGTTGTTTTACGCAGTGTTACATGTCTATTAGCACTGACAACCCGACACAAACTCTGCTGCACTCGGTCGTTAAGTGATAGCCGTCGGCCACTGCATTGTCCGTGGTGAGAGGTAATGCCTGAAATTTGGAATTATCGGCATAGACTTGACATTGTCCATCTCCGAGTATTGAATTCTCTAATGATTTCTCGAAATGGAATGTCCCATGCATCTAGGTCCAACTCCCATTCTGCGTTCAAAATCTCTTAATTCCCATCGTGCGCACATAATCACGTCGGAACCTTTTCACACGAATCACCTGAGTACAAATGACAGCTCCGCCAATGCACTGTCCTTTTATACCTTGTATACGCGATAGTGCCGCCATCTCTATATCTGCATATTGATATCCCATTACTTTTGTCTCCTTAGTGTATAACACGTTTTTAGAGCGATACTCTCTCCTTGTTTTTTGTGTGGTCTAATTCCTGACTTCATTCTTATGTTGTTATGAAGTCCTGAGCATTGTTCTGTAAACCTCAGGGCTTTGTGCTTCTGTCGAAGGCCACCTCGAACAAACGTATCTCCTCGCGGACGTCAGCTTTCTTCTGTGATACTGATCAGATGTTAACACGTCTCAGATCCCATCAATAATGACAGTCTCCATAAAAATAAGACTAGGTTATAAACAACACTAGGTGAAATGAAGCGATGGTTAAGGCAATGGGATTTTTTCACAACGAGCACATTAAGAGCAACCCTTCAACTGTCCTGATTTAGGTTCCGTGCAACTTCTACCAAAGTCTTTTTTTCGGTGGAACAATATACTTTCATCGTTGTTTTTCATTTATGTAATGGTCTGATTACCATGGCTCGTAGGTCCACTCGACGTTAGGTGTAACTATTGGAAATGGTGTCTTCTGCGGTCCTGGTAACTGGTCTCTAGCACCCGCACATAGGGATATAGTGCAGCCAATGATATCCATATAATCAGCATGCAGGTGACATGAAATTGTGCCTCCATCTAATCATACATGTGCGTATCAGTCACTATTTGACAGTCTTACAAAACAAATGGTTCAAATGGCTCTGAGCACTATGGGACCTAACATCTGTGGTCATCAGTCCCCTAGAACTACTTAAACCTAACTAACCTAAGGACATCACACACATCCATGCCCGAGGCAGGATTCGAACCTGCGACCGTAGCAGTCGCGCGGTTCCGGAATGAGCGCCTAGAACCGCACGGCCACCGGGCCGGCGATAGTCTTACACATTGGTGACTTATTGTGTAACCCTTAGAGTGATTCAGAGTCAAGTGGCGCATTTCACGCAACCTACAAACAGCTGAAGCACGAAGACTGAGCCATTTCGCAATGTAGATACGCCTTTCACTGATTATCGTAGTTTATCACAAGTGTATCATAGTTGTTTATGGGAAAACTAACTTTTCCCAGGCATTTTACTGTTTTTACTCATCAACACACCGCATACGTGCTCCAATAATGCCATTCAGTCATTGAGTGAAATATTTTCTTGGTATTTTCTTAAGGGATCACCTCTGACAACTTCGCTATGCCACAAACCTTCAGAATGCATCGATCCAGCTTTATTTCACGTTAAAATTATTTTTCCAGATGCCTTGAAAAAGTTTTCATTTGATGTCCTAGCGAACGACGTATGCTGTTCCCTGCTTATATGATACGGTATCCTTAGTACTGAAGTATTTTCTTTTCAGACATTCCACGCTGTACACGCTAACGGATATCTGTCCGATGGAGAATAAAACGTGATTCATCTGAAAAAGCCACCTGTCGCCACTCAGAGGTAATGGCAAGCAAATTCCAGCCTTCGTGGCAGATGAACGGCAATCAGCATAGGAGCACGAAACGAGCGCCTGCTGCGGAGGTCCATACGCAGCAACGTTCGCTGAGGAGACACTGTTGGCAATCTGTTGATTCATCTGAGCTGTCAGTCACTCAACAGTTGCACGTCTATTCGCCCGTATGCATCTCTCAAACTGTCGTTCAACCCTGACATTTATGGTTTGTGTTACTACACAGTTGTCTCAGTGCTGGTTTTGGGTGCGCCATTTTGCCATGCGAGGTATACTTTATTCTCGATGGCACGCGAACAGCTTACAGACTCAGCTGTTTCGGAAATGCTTCCATCCTTGGCCCGTATGCCAACGCCCTTTTGCACGTCAAATAAATCACATTTATGTAAATTGAGGGTGGAGGGGGGAGAAAGGAAAAGAAATGGACTATTGATGTAAGCAGCATATGGACTTGATGCATAATCAGCGGCGACGAGTGAAAATGTGTGCCAGACCGGGCTCTCCTGCCTACTGTGCAGTTGTGTTAACCACTCCGCCACCCTGACACGGACTAGTTTTGCACGCCTCTCTGCCGAACCACATTCTCACCTAATGGTTCAAATGGTTCAAATGGCTCTGAGCACTATGGGACTTAACATCTGTGGTCATCAGTCCCCTAGAACTTAGAACTACTTAAACCTAACTAACCTAAGGACATCACACACATCCATGCCCAAGGCAGGATTCGAACCTGCGACCGTAGCAGTCGCGCGGTTCCGGACTGAGCGCCTTAACCGCGAGACCACCGCGGCCGGCTTTTCACCTAATGCTACTTATCCGCAGTCCCTGTCCATGCTACTTTGAGATTCCCGCAGAAAATCGGACGTAATCGGTAATCGTACATCAGCACTGAAGATGGTGGATTCATTCTCCATCGAGGTGAATCAGTCATATGAATGAGTGGTGTCTGTACTGTCCAACAAGTCCGAAAGTACAGACACCATGTATTCATGTAAACGACTGCACTGTTTCCCGCTTCCTGCCGTCGCACTTTTTTATACCCTCCACTGCTAGTTGACGTCTCATTAACATAGTCACACTAATCTGACTGGACCGCGTTTTACTTTACTCATCTAGTTCCACAGGACCAAATCGAAGAGCAAATCTTCGAGGACATGGAACGTGTCAGTACATGAAATTACAACATAAAAGTAATAACAGACAAAATAAAATATTTAAGACCCAAAAAAGCAGCCATAAGTTTATGTAAACGCAATCAACAATATAACACAGGAATCAGCGTAATTTTCCAAGGAACTCCTCAACAGAATAGAAGGAGCGATCCATGAGGAAACTCTTCGGTTTCGATTTGAAGGCGCGTGGATTACTGCTAAGATTTTTGAATTCTTGTGGTAGCTTACTGAAAATGGATGCAGCAGTATACTGTACACCTTTCTGCATTAAGAGTCAAGGAAGTGCGATCCAAATGGAGATTGAATTTTTGCCTACTATTAACTGCGTGAAAGCCTCTTATTCTTGGGAATAAGCTGATATTGTTAACAATAAATGACAGTAAAATATTCCCCGAACTGTCCGTTTCTGAGGCAAAAATATCATTTGAGAATGGGAAGAGTTACCCCAAAGTATACTACCATACGACAAACGCGGATCAGAATAAGCAAAGTAGACTAGTTTTCGTTTCGAACGATCACTTACTTCAGATACCGTTCGAATAGTAAAAATGGCAGCATTAAGTCTTTGAACAAGATCCTGAACCTGGGTTTTCCACGACAGTGTACTATCTATCAGAACACCTAGAAATTTGAGCTGTTCAGTTTCACCAATAATATCCTCCTTCTGTGAAATTAAAATTTCGGGTTTTGTTTAATTCTGTGTTACAAACTGTAAAAAGTGTGTCTTCTTGTGATTTAGCGTTAGTTTATTTTCTACAAGCCATGAACTTATGTCATGAACTAAACTATTTGAAACAGAGCCACTGTTGTGCATAACATCCTTTAGTACCAAGCTAGTGTCGTCAGCAAACAGAAATATAAAGAAATATTTTGGAGTACCAGTAATACTAGAGGACATATCATTTATATAAATGAGTTACAGGAATGGCCCCAACACTGACCCCCCCCCCCCTCCCCATTTCACGGTGGACAGTGCCCCACTCCAACCCCACATTACAGCCATTCTCAACACTGTGAATAATGACCTTTTGCTGTCTGTTGTTAAAGTAAGAGGTGAACCAATTGTGAGCTACTGCACGTATTCCATAATGGTCCAACTTCTGGAGCAATATTTTGTGATCAACACAATCAAACGCCTTAGTTAAATCAAAAGAAATGTCTAACATTCGAAACCCTTTGTTTAATCCATTCAGTAGATCACAGAGAAAAGAGAATATAGCATTTTCCGTTGTTAAATCACTTCTAAAGACGAACTGTACACTTGGTAGAAAATTATGTGATATAAAATCACGACATTACTCCAGGTGGTCAATCCACTGCCGGTATTACTTGAGCAACTGTTCTTTCGGATTTGGGGCGGCCGGGTTAAAATACAGTGTGATTCAACAGAGGAAGTCTGAGTCTTCTGACCAGCTTAAAACCAAAACAAATACATTTTTTGCAACATTTAACATACAAACACTTTTGTAACAAAGTAAACCTCATAAATTGGGAGATACATTAAAAGAACAGAAGATTTAAAAATTGGCACTTCGAGGAACATGTATGACGTACAATAACACCATGGATTTCAGCAATTATCGTCTTTTTAAAAGTAAAAGTCATAGAAGAATATTTAATAATATACCACGTCTGGGAGTTGCTTTTGTAGTCTCCAAAAATATTTTAAATTCAATAACGGAGGTAAAACCCATTAATAATAGACTAATGGAAATTTCTCTTAAACGCGCGAATAAAACATACACTTTAATTAATGTCCATATGCCAGTCAATAAGTATAACCATAAAAAACCTGAAGAAGTTAATGGAGCTTGGAAAACGTTAGAAAACATCATCTCGAAAATTTCCTCAAACCATGTTAAAATTTTAATTGGAGATTTTAATGCTCAACTAGGTAAAGCGAAAAAATATAAGAAAACGGTGGGTGAATTTCCTGCGCATAATTGGACAAACTAAAATGGCCAAAGACTTGTTGAAACGTGCAAAAATTTTAACCTTAAAAACATGTCAACACATTTTAAAAAGAACCCTTCTAAACAAAAAAGTTGGTGGGCACCCAATACATTTATTGGAGAATTTCAAATACAGCATGTAGCAATTTCTTACGCTAGCTTAAAAGAAATTTTAAATGTTCAATTCAGGAAAGGGGCTCATATTGATTTTGACCATTATATAACGCGAATAAAAGTAAAACTTGTAATATTAATAATTTTCGCCTCACAAACATTAATATACCCTCAATAGTAAACGCCTGATGGCCTAAAGTTATCGAACAATTGTAAAATAAAAGAAATGAACCACCGCATAGCAGCGAAAGAGTCTACTATTCTTTATCTTTGCCGTTCTTGCGCGGTGCCTGTAAATCTCTATGTACATGTATCGATTAATGGTATAAAAAAGAATTCTGTTGTTTCAAGACAAATGAGGCTTTTGGCGCATCACCTTTTACTGTTTGTATTCTATGAAAGGCGGACGCGGACTTGCTGCGTTCCGCAACTGTATTTTATATTTTATGTGAAAATATTGAGTGAATATGCTAATTGTTATTTTTTTCAATCAGAAAACATGTAGTTTCTTGTAACTGATTACGAACAGACAGCATCAAGAGGACATTTTGACTGTTATGTATAAAGTATTTAACCACAATGGTCATCTATTGTAATTTAATATGAAAAGGTACGTAGCATTAAAAAAAAGTGCGTTACAGATAAGTGTGCTTATTTTAGTAAATTAACCTTGATTATTTCCATCTCCTCATTCACTCAATTGATAATTATTCTGTGTTAGTTCCATCACCAGAAATTACGATCACGCTGATGGGCCGAACGCAGCGTGAGGCAGAAGGAACATTATCGTTTTCCTATTATTTCTGAGCCAATTTTTTTTAATTGTGTAGTGTTGCATTTCTTTTAAAGTCCATAAATCTTCTGGTCCCTTAGTGTTGTACCGGGTATGACTACATCACGAATATAAAAATGCACAGAAATGATAATGTTTCTCTCATTCAGGTATTTAATGCTCAACGTATGTTATTATAATAGTGTAATCAATCCCTGATTCTGTTGCCAAGTGGCCCACCAAAAATATTCACTTTTTCGACATTCTTCTTTTTAAAAAAATATAAAATAACAATTCCTTTTCTTTTTGCCCCCCGCCTCCCCCCCCCCCCCCCAAGAGCAACGCTACAAACTTCAACCTCAAACACCCTTCAAAGCAAAAAATGTTATCCCAAAATTTGCCACTGCTGAAATAACCCCAAATCTAACAAGCGAACTTGACAAAAAACAATCCAACAATGGGCAAAGTCTAAAAGAAAAGTTCATCAAAACAAATAGCACAAAATTTAATTCCGCTTAAAAAAAAAACAAAAACACTCTTGGTGGAACACGGATTGTAAAACAGCAATTAAGTCTAAGCATGAGACATTCAAAAATTGGAATAGTAAGAAAACTGAAAATATGTAAAACACCTTTCTAACTGTAAGAAAAGAAACCTCTAAATTAATTTGACAAACTAAAAGAAACTACGAAAATTCCCAACTTTTAGAAATCGAAAAAGACTTCCAAAAGATCAATACAAGAAACTTTTATAAAACATTCAAAATAAAACTAACCGTTACCAACCTCAAAGTATTTGCTTCAAAAATGAAAATGGCAGTTTGGCTCTTCAACCAGTAAAACTGTAAGGTACTGACTAATTGTTTTAAAAAACTATTAAACTGTCCAGAACCAGCGAATTAATTCCAGCCACAGCAAACTAATAACATGAACCCTAACTCTTAAGAACCTGCCGAAATCGAAATAACTAAACAAATTAAGAGACTTAAAAACAATAAAATAAGACGGTATAATTGCAGAACTACTAAGATCAGCTGGCCCTAACACCATAAATGAGATCACTCAACTGATAGGACATGTCTGGCAAACTGATAAAATACCCGAGGACTGGAAAACTGCCCTAATTCATCCAGTGTATAAAAAAGGGGATAGAACCGATGTTAATAATTACCGAGGAATCTCTCTTCTCTCGGTCACATACAAAATTCTCTCCCAATGTTTTCTTGATCGAGCCCAAGAACAGTTAGAACCTAAACCTGGTGAATATCAAGTAGCTTTAGACCAAACATATCCTGTCCGGAACAAATTCTTAAACTAATCCTTAGCCACCAAAAGATTTCTAGTAACAATATTGTATGCACATTTGTGGATTTTAATAAGGCCTACGACTCAGCTGATCGTGAATATCTTTTCTAGATTTTAAAGGAACAAAGGCTAGATAATAAAACTCTGACAGTGATTAAGTTAAATTCATGGGAGAAGTTTCTGGAGCATTTGATATAAAAACTGGTGGTAGGGAGAGGGACTCTCCATTAATGCTTAACTGTGTTTTGGGAGAGGTAATTATACATTGGCGAGAGCAAAATATAGATCAATCAATCAAATTAGGTGGAAGTAATATTAGATTGCCTCACCTTTGCAGATGATCTCGCAATTTTAACTAGGGATATTACCACAGCTCAAAAACAAACTGAAAAAGGCAATGGTTTTCCAGTAGTCTAAGTTCCAACCGATATGGTCACGAGCCCAGGAGACGCTGCAGGCGACGTCGAGCTGTCAGCAAAGGCAATCGCGTCGGTCGTCTGCTTCCATAGCCCATTAATTTCAAGTTTCACCCCGCTGTCCCAACGAACACGTTCGTCGTATATCCCAGATTGATTTCTGCGGTTGTTTTACGCAGTGTTACATGTCTATTAGCACTGACAACCCGACACAAACTCTGCTGCACTCGGTCGTTAAGTGATAGCCGTCGGCCACTGCATTGTCCGTGGTGAGAGGTAATGCCTGAAATTTGGAATTATCGGCATAGACTTGACATTGTCCATCTCCGAGTATTGAATTCTCTAATGATTTCTCGAAATGGAATGTCCCATGCATCTAGGTCCAACTCCCATTCTGCGTTCAAAATCTCTTAATTCCCATCGTGCGCACATAATCACGTCGGAACCTTTTCACACGAATCACCTGAGTACAAATGACAGCTCCGCCAATGCACTGTCCTTTTATACCTTGTATACGCGATAGTGCCGCCATCTCTATATCTGCATATTGATATCCCATTACTTTTGTCTCCTTAGTGTATAACACGTTTTTAGAGCGATACTCTCTCCTTGTTTTTTGTGTGGTCTAATTCCTGACTTCATTCTTATGTTGTTATGAAGTCCTGAGCATTGTTCTGTAAACCTCAGGGCTTTGTGCTTCTGTCGAAGGCCACCTCGAACAAACGTATCTCCTCGCGGACGTCAGCTTTCTTCTGTGATACTGATCAGATGTTAACACGTCTCAGATCCCATCAATAATGACAGTCTCCATAAAAATAAGACTAGGTTATAAACAACACTAGGTGAAATGAAGCGATGGTTAAGGCAATGGGATTTTTTCACAACGAGCACATTAAGAGCAACCCTTCAACTGTCCTGATTTAGGTTCCGTGCAACTTCTACCAAAGTCTTTTTTTCGGTGGAACAATATACTTTCATCGTTGTTTTTCATTTATGTAATGGTCTGATTACCATGGCTCGTAGGTCCACTCGACGTTAGGTGTAACTATTGGAAATGGTGTCTTCTGCGGTCCTGGTAACTGGTCTCTAGCACCCGCACATAGGGATATAGTGCAGCCAATGATATCCATATAATCAGCATGCAGGTGACATGAAATTGTGCCTCCATCTAATCATACATGTGCGTATCAGTCACTATTTGACAGTCTCACAAAACAAATGGTTCAAATGGCTCTGAGCACTATGGGACCTAACATCTGTGGTCATCAGTCCCCTAGAACTACTTAAACCTAACTAACCTAAGGACATCACACACATCCATGCCCGAGGCAGGATTCGAACCTGCGACCGTAGCAGTCGCGCGGTTCCGGAATGAGCGCCTAGAACCGCACGGCCACCGGGCCGGCGATAGTCTTACACATTGGTGACTTATTGTGTAACCCTTAGAGTGATTCAGAGTCAAGTGGCGCATTTCACGCAACCTACAAACAGCTGAAGCACGAAGACTGAGCCATTTCGCAATGTAGATACGCCTTTCACTGATTATCGTAGTTTATCACAAGTGTATCATAGTTGTTTATGGGAAAACTAACTTTTCCCAGGCATTTTACTGTTTTTACTCATCAACACACCGCATACGTGCTCCAATAATGCCATTCAGTCATTGAGTGAAATATTTTCTTGGTATTTTCTTAAGGGATCACCTCTGACAACTTCGCTATGCCACAAACCTTCAGAATGCATCGATCCAGCTTTATTTCACGTTAAAATTATTTTTCCAGATGCCTTGAAAAAGTTTTCATTTGATGTCCTAGCGAACGACGTATGCTGTTCCCTGCTTATATGATACGGTATCCTTAGTACTGAAGTATTTTCTTTTCAGACATTCCACGCTGTACACGCTAACGGATATCTGTCCGATGGAGAATAAAACGTGATTCATCTGAAAAAGCCACCTGTCGCCACTCAGAGGTAATGGCAAGCAAATTCCAGCCTTCGTGGCAGATGAACGGCAATCAGCATAGGAGCACGAAACGAGCGCCTGCTGCGGAGGTCCATACGCAGCAACGTTCGCTGAGGAGACACTGTTGGCAATCTGTTGATTCATCTGAGCTGTCAGTCACTCAACAGTTGCACGTCTATTCGCCCGTATGCATCTCTCAAACTGTCGTTCAACCCTGACATTTATGGTTTGTGTTACTACACAGTTGTCTCAGTGCTGGTTTTGGGTGCGCCATTTTGCCATGCGAGGTATACTTTATTCTCGATGGCACGCGAACAGCTTACAGACTCAGCTGTTTCGGAAATGCTTCCATCCTTGGCCCGTATGCCAACGCCCTTTTGCACGTCAAATAAATCACATTTATGTAAATTGAGGGTGGAGGGGGGAGAAAGGAAAAGAAATGGACTATTGATGTAAGCAGCATATGGACTTGATGCATAATCAGCGGCGACGAGTGAAAATGTGTGCCAGACCGGGCTCTCCTGCCTACTGTGCAGTTGTGTTAACCACTCCGCCACCCTGACACGGACTAGTTTTGCACGCCTCTCTGCCGAACCACATTCTCACCTAATGGTTCAAATGGTTCAAATGGCTCTGAGCACTATGGGACTTAACATCTGTGGTCATCAGTCCCCTAGAACTTAGAACTACTTAAACCTAACTAACCTAAGGACATCACACACATCCATGCCCAAGGCAGGATTCGAACCTGCGACCGTAGCAGTCGCGCGGTTCCGGACTGAGCGCCTTAACCGCGAGACCACCGCGGCCGGCTTTTCACCTAATGCTACTTATCCGCAGTCCCTGTCCATGCTACTTTGAGATTCCCGCAGAAAATCGGACGTAATCGGTAATCGTACATCAGCACTGAAGATGGTGGATTCATTCTCCATCGAGGTGAATCAGTCATATGAATGAGTGGTGTCTGTACTGTCCAACAAGTCCGAAAGTACAGACACCATGTATTCATGTAAACGACTGCACTGTTTCCCGCTTCCTGCCGTCGCACTTTTTTATACCCTCCACTGCTAGTTGACGTCTCATTAACATAGTCACACTAATCTGACTGGACCGCGTTTTACTTTACTCATCTAGTTCCACAGGACCAAATCGAAGAGCAAATCTTCGAGGACATGGAACGTGTCAGTACATGAAATTACAACATAAAAGTAATAACAGACAAAATAAAATATTTAAGACCCAAAAAAGCAGCCATAAGTTTATGTAAACGCAATCAACAATATAACACAGGAATCAGCGTAATTTTCCAAGGAACTCCTCAACAGAATAGAAGGAGCGATCCATGAGGAAACTCTTCGGTTTCGATTTGAAGGCGCGTGGATTACTGCTAAGATTTTTGAATTCTTGTGGTAGCTTACTGAAAATGGATGCAGCAGTATACTGTACACCTTTCTGCATTAAGAGTCAAGGAAGTGCGATCCAAATGGAGATTGAATTTTTGCCTACTATTAACTGCGTGAAAGCCTCTTATTCTTGGGAATAAGCTGATATTGTTAACAATAAATGACAGTAAAATATTCCCCGAACTGTCCGTTTCTGAGGCAAAAATATCATTTGAGAATGGGAAGAGTTACCCCAAAGTATACTACCATACGACAAACGCGGATCAGAATAAGCAAAGTAGACTAGTTTTCGTTTCGAACGATCACTTACTTCAGATACCGTTCGAATAGTAAAAATGGCAGCATTAAGTCTTTGAACAAGATCCTGAACCTGGGTTTTCCACGACAGTGTACTATCTATCAGAACACCTAGAAATTTGAGCTGTTCAGTTTCACCAATAATATCCTCCTTCTGTGAAATTAAAATTTCGGGTTTTGTTTAATTCTGTGTTACAAACTGTAAAAAGTGTGTCTTCTTGTGATTTAGCGTTAGTTTATTTTCTACAAGCCATGAACTTATGTCATGAACTAAACTATTTGAAACAGAGCCACTGTTGTGCATAACATCCTTTAGTACCAAGCTAGTGTCGTCAGCAAACAGAAATATAAAGAAATATTTTGGAGTACCAGTAATACTAGAGGACATATCATTTATATAAATGAGTTACAGGAATGGCCCCAACACTGACCCCCCCCCCCCTCCCCATTTCACGGTGGACAGTGCCCCACTCCAACCCCACATTACAGCCATTCTCAACACTGTGAATAATGACCTTTTGCTGTCTGTTGTTAAAGTAAGAGGTGAACCAATTGTGAGCTACTGCACGTATTCCATAATGGTCCAACTTCTGGAGCAATATTTTGTGATCAACACAATCAAACGCCTTAGTTAAATCAAAAGAAATGTCTAACATTCGAAACCCTTTGTTTAATCCATTCAGTAGATCACAGAGAAAAGAGAATATAGCATTTTCCGTTGTTAAATCACTTCTAAAGACGAACTGTACACTTGGTAGAAAATTATGTGATATAAAATCACGACATTACTCCAGGTGGTCAATCCACTGCCGGTATTACTTGAGCAACTGTTCTTTCGGATTTGGGGCGGCCGGGTTAAAATACAGTGTGATTCAACAGAGGAAGTCTGAGTCTTCTGACCAGCTTAAAACCAAAACAAATACATTTTTTGCAACATTTAACATACAAACACTTTTGTAACAAAGTAAACCTCATAAATTGGGAGATACATTAAAAGAACAGAAGATTTAAAAATTGGCACTTCGAGGAACATGTATGACGTACAATAACACCATGGATTTCAGCAATTATCGTCTTTTTAAAAGTAAAAGTCATAGAAGAATATTTAATAATATACCACGTCTGGGAGTTGCTTTTGTAGTCTCCAAAAATATTTTAAATTCAATAACGGAGGTAAAACCCATTAATAATAGACTAATGGAAATTTCTCTTAAACGCGCGAATAAAACATACACTTTAATTAATGTCCATATGCCAGTCAATAAGTATAACCATAAAAAACCTGAAGAAGTTAATGGAGCTTGGAAAACGTTAGAAAACATCATCTCGAAAATTTCCTCAAACCATGTTAAAATTTTAATTGGAGATTTTAATGCTCAACTAGGTAAAGCGAAAAAATATAAGAAAACGGTGGGTGAATTTCCTGCGCATAATTGGACAAACTAAAATGGCCAAAGACTTGTTGAAACGTGCAAAAATTTTAACCTTAAAAACATGTCAACACATTTTAAAAAGAACCCTTCTAAACAAAAAAGTTGGTGGGCACCCAGTACATTTATTGGAGAATTTCAAATACAGCATGTAGCAATTTCTTACGCTAGCTTAAAAGAAATTTTAAATGTTCAATTCAGGAAAAGGGCTCATATTGATTTTGACCATTATATAACGCGAATAAAAGTAAAACTTGTAATATTAATAATTTTCGCCTCACAAACATTAATATACCCTCAATAGTAAACGCCTGATGGCCTAAAGTTATCGAACAATTGTAAAATAAAAGAAATGAACCACCGCATAGCAGCGAAAGAGTCTACTATTCTTTATCTTTGCCGTTCTTGCGCGGTGCCTGTAAATCTCTATGTACATGTATCGATTAATGGTATAAAAAAGAATTCTGTTGTTTCAAGACAAATGAGGCTTTTGGCGCATCACCTTTTACTGTTTGTATTCTATGAAAGGCGGACGCGGACTTGCTGCGTTCCGCAACTGTATTTTATATTTTATGTGAAAATATTGAGTGAATATGCTAATTGTTATTTTTTTCAATCAGAAAACATGTAGTTTCTTGTAACTGATTACGAACAGACAGCATCAAGAGGACATTTTGACTGTTATGTATAAAGTATTTAACCACAATGGTCATCTATTGTAATTTAATATGAAAAGGTACGTAGCATTAAAAAAAAGTGCGTTACAGATAAGTGTGCTTATTTTAGTAAATTAACCTTGATTATTTCCATCTCCTCGTTCACTCAATTGATAATTATTCTGTGTTAGTTCCATCACCAGAAATTACGATCACGCTGATGGGCCGAACGCAGCGTGAGGCAGAAGGAACATTATCGTTTTCCTATTATTTCTGAGCCAATTTTTTTTAATTGTGTAGTGTTGCATTTCTTTTAAAGTCCATAAATCTTCTGGTCCCTTAGTGTTGTACCGGGTATGACTACATCACGAATATAAAAATGCACAGAAATGATAATGTTTCTCTCATTCAGGTATTTAATGCTCAACGTATGTTATTATAATAGTGTAATCAATCCCTGATTCTGTTGCCAAGTGGCCCACCAAAAATATTCACTTTTTCGACATTCTTCTTTTTAAAAAAATATAAAATAACAATTCCTTTTCTTTTTGCCCCCCGCCTCCCCCCCCCCCCCAAGAGCAACGCTACAAACTTCAACCTCAAACACCCTTCAAAGCAAAAAATGTTATCCCAAAATTTGCCACTGCTGAAATAACCCCAAATCTAACAAGCGAACTTGACAAAAAACAATCCAACAATGGGCAAAGTCTAAAAGAAAAGTTCATCAAAACAAATAGCACAAAATTTAATTCCGCTTAAAAAAAAAACAAAAACACTCTTGGTGGAACACGGATTGTAAAACAGCAATTAAGTCTAAGCATGAGACATTCAAAAATTGGAATAGTAAGAAAACTGAAAATATGTAAAACACCTTTCTAACTGTAAGAAAAGAAACCTCTAAATTAATTTGACAAACTAAAAGAAACTACGAAAATTCCCAACTTTTAGAAATCGAAAAAGACTTCCAAAAGATCAATACAAGAAACTTTTATAAAACATTCAAAATAAAACTAACCGTTACCAACCTCAAAGTATTTGCTTCAAAAATGAAAATGGCAGTTTGGCTCTTCAACCAGTAAAACTGTAAGGTACTGACTAATTGTTTTAAAAAACTATTAAACTGTCCAGAACCAGCGAATTAATTCCAGCCACAGCAAACTAATAACATGAACCCTAACTCTTAAGAACCTGCCGAAATCGAAATAACTAAACAAATTAAGAGACTTAAAAACAATAAAATAAGACGGTATAATTGCAGAACTACTAAGATCAGCTGGCCCTAACACCATAAATGAGATCACTCAACTGATAGGACATGTCTGGCAAACTGATAAAATACCCGAGGACTGGAAAACTGCCCTAATTCATCCAGTGTATAAAAAAAGGGGATAGAACCGATGTTAATAATTACCGAGGAATCTCTCTTCTCTCGGTCACATACAAAATTCTCTCCCAATGTTTTCTTGATCGAGCCCAAGAACAGTTAGAACCTAAACCTGGTGAATATCAAGTAGCTTTAGACCAAACATATCCTGTCCGGAACAAATTCTTAAACTAATCCTTAGCCACCAAAAGATTTCTAGTAACAATATTGTATGCACATTTGTGGATTTTAATAAGGCCTACGACTCAGCTGATCGTGAATATCTTTTCTAGATTTTAAAGGAACAAAGGCTAGATAATAAAACTCTGACAGTGATTAAGTTAAATTCATGGGAGAAGTTTCTGGAGCATTTGATATAAAAAACTGGTGGTAGGGAGAGGGACTCTCCATTAATGCTTAACTGTGTTTTGGGAGAGGTAATTATACATTGGCGAGAGCAAAATATAGATCAATCAATCAAATTAGGTGAAGTAATATTAGATTGCCTCACCTTTGCAGATGATCTCGCAATTTTAACTAGGGATATTACCACAGCTCAAAAACAAACTGAAAAAGGCAATGGTTTTCCAGTAGTCTAAGTTCCAACCGATATGGTCACGAGCCCAGGAGACGCTGCAGGCGACGTCGAGCTGTCAGCAAAGGCAATCGCGTCGGTCGTCTGCTTCCATAGCCCATTAATTTCAAGTTTCACCCCGCTGTCCCAACGAACACGTTCGTCGTATATCCCAGATTGATTTCTGCGGTTGTTTTACGCAGTGTTACATGTCTATTAGCACTGACAACCCGACACAAACTCTGCTGCACTCGGTCGTTAAATGATAGCCGTCGGCCACTGCATTGTCCGTGGTGAGAGGTAATGCCTGAAATTTGGAATTATCGGCATAGACTTGACATTGTCCATCTCCGAGTATTGAATTCTCTAATGATTTCTCGAAATGGAATGTCCCATGCATCTAGGTCCAACTCCCATTCTGCGTTCAAAATCTCTTAATTCCCATCGTGCGCACATAATCACGTCGGAACCTTTTCACACGAATCACCTGAGTACAAATGACAGCTCCGCCAATGCACTGTCCTTTTATACCTTGTATACGCGATAGTGCCGCCATCTCTATATCTGCATATTGATATCCCATTACTTTTGTCTCCTTAGTGTATAACACGTTTTTAGAGCGATACTCTCTCCTTGTTTTTTGTGTGGTCTAATTCCTGACTTCATTCTTATGTTGTTATGAAGTCCTGAGCATTGTTCTGTAAACCTCAGGGCTTTGTGCTTCTGTCGAAGGCCACCTCGAACAAACGTATCTCCTCGCGGACGTCAGCTTTCTTCTGTGATACTGATCAGATGTTAACACGTCTCAGATCCCATCAATAATGACAGTCTCCATAAAAATAAGACTAGGTTATAAACAACACTAGGTGAAATGAAGCGATGGTTAAGGCAATGGGATTTTTTCACAACGAGCACATTAAGAGCAACCCTTCAACTGTCCTGATTTAGGTTCCGTGCAACTTCTACCAAAGTCTTTTTTTCGGTGGAACAATATACTTTCATCGTTGTTTTTCATTTATGTAATGGTCTGATTACCATGGCTCGTAGGTCCACTCGACGTTAGGTGTAACTATTGGAAATGGTGTCTTCTGCGGTCCTGGTAACTGGTCTCTAGCACCCGCACATAGGGATATAGTGCAGCCAATGATATCCATATAATCAGCATGCAGGTGACATGAAATTGTGCCTCCATCTAATCATACATGTGCGTATCAGTCACTATTTGACAGTCTTACAAAACAAATGGTTCAAATGGCTCTGAGCACTATGGGACCTAACATCTGTGGTCATCAGTCCCCTAGAACTACTTAAACCTAACTAACCTAAGGACATCACACACATCCATGCCCGAGGCAGGATTCGAACCTGCGACCGTAGCAGTCGCGCGGTTCCGGAATGAGCGCCTAGAACCGCACGGCCACCGGGCCGGCGATAGTCTTACACATTGGTGACTTATTGTGTAACCCTTAGAGTGATTCAGAGTCAAGTGGCGCATTTCACGCAACCTACAAACAGCTGAAGCACGAAGACTGAGCCATTTCGCAATGTAGATACGCCTTTCACTGATTATCGTAGTTTATCACAAGTGTATCATAGTTGTTTATGGGAAAACTAACTTTTCCCAGGCATTTTACTGTTTTTACTCATCAACACACCGCATACGTGCTCCAATAATGCCATTCAGTCATTGAGTGAAATATTTTCTTGGTATTTTCTTAAGGGATCACCTCTGACAACTTCGCTATGCCACAAACCTTCAGAATGCATCGATCCAGCTTTATTTCACGTTAAAATTATTTTTCCAGATGCCTTGAAAAAGTTTTCATTTGATGTCCTAGCGAACGACGTATGCTGTTCCCTGCTTATATGATACGGTATCCTTAGTACTGAAGTATTTTCTTTTCAGACATTCCACGCTGTACACGCTAACGGATATCTGTCCGATGGAGAATAAAACGTGATTCATCTGAAAAAGCCACCTGTCGCCACTCAGAGGTAATGGCAAGCAAATTCCAGCCTTCGTGGCAGATGAACGGCAATCAGCATAGGAGCACGAAACGAGCGCCTGCTGCGGAGGTCCATACGCAGCAACGTTCGCTGAGGAGACACTGTTGGCAATCTGTTGATTCATCTGAGCTGTCAGTCACTCAACAGTTGCACGTCTATTCGCCCGTATGCATCTCTCAAACTGTCGTTCAACCCTGACATTTATGGTTTGTGTTACTACACAGTTGTCTCAGTGCTGGTTTTGGGTGCGCCATTTTGCCATGCGAGGTATACTTTATTCTCGATGGCACGCGAACAGCTTACAGACTCAGCTGTTTCGGAAATGCTTCCATCCTTGGCCCGTATGCCAACGCCCTTTTGCACGTCAAATAAATCACATTTATGTAAATTGAGGGTGGAGGGGGGAGAAAGGAAAAGAAATGGACTATTGATGTAAGCAGCATATGGACTTGATGCATAATCAGCGGCGACGAGTGAAAATGTGTGCCAGACCGGGCTCTCCTGCCTACTGTGCAGTTGTGTTAACCACTCCGCCACCCTGACACGGACTAGTTTTGCACGCCTCTCTGCCGAACCACATTCTCACCTAATGGTTCAAATGGTTCAAATGGCTCTGAGCACTATGGGACTTAACATCTGTGGTCATCAGTCCCCTAGAACTTAGAACTACTTAAACCTAACTAACCTAAGGACATCACACACATCCATGCCCAAGGCAGGATTCGAACCTGCGACCGTAGCAGTCGCGCGGTTCCGGACTGAGCGCCTTAACCGCGAGACCACCGCGGCCGGCTTTTCACCTAATGCTACTTATCCGCAGTCCCTGTCCATGCTACTTTGAGATTCCCGCAGAAAATCGGACGTAATCGGTAATCGTACATCAGCACTGAAGATGGTGGATTCATTCTCCATCGAGGTGAATCAGTCATATGAATGAGTGGTGTCTGTACTGTCCAACAAGTCCGAAAGTACAGACACCATGTATTCATGTAAACGACTGCACTGTTTCCCGCTTCCTGCCGTCGCACTTTTTTATACCCTCCACTGCTAGTTGACGTCTCATTAACATAGTCACACTAATCTGACTGGACCGCGTTTTACTTTACTCATCTAGTTCCACAGGACCAAATCGAAGAGCAAATCTTCGAGGACATGGAACGTGTCAGTACATGAAATTACAACATAAAAGTAATAACAGACAAAATAAAATATTTAAGACCCAAAAAAGCAGCCATAAGTTTATGTAAACGCAATCAACAATATAACACAGGAATCAGCGTAATTTTCCAAGGAACTCCTCAACAGAATAGAAGGAGCGATCCATGAGGAAACTCTTCGGTTTCGATTTGAAGGCGCGTGGATTACTGCTAAGATTTTTGAATTCTTGTGGTAGCTTACTGAAAATGGATGCAGCAGTATACTGTACACCTTTCTGCATTAAGAGTCAAGGAAGTGCGATCCAAATGGAGATTGAATTTTTGCCTACTATTAACTGCGTGAAAGCCTCTTATTCTTGGGAATAAGCTGATATTGTTAACAATAAATGACAGTAAAATATTCCCCGAACTGTCCGTTTCTGAGGCAAAAATATCATTTGAGAATGGGAAGAGTTACCCCAAAGTATACTACCATACGACAAACGCGGATCAGAATAAGCAAAGTAGACTAGTTTTCGTTTCGAACGATCACTTACTTCAGATACCGTTCGAATAGTAAAAATGGCAGCATTAAGTCTTTGAACAAGATCCTGAACCTGGGTTTTCCACGACAGTGTACTATCTATCAGAACACCTAGAAATTTGAGCTGTTCAGTTTCACCAATAATATCCTCCTTCTGTGAAATTAAAATTTCGGGTTTTGTTTAATTCTGTGTTACAAACTGTAAAAAGTGTGTCTTCTTGTGATTTAGCGTTAGTTTATTTTCTACAAGCCATGAACTTATGTCATGAACTAAACTATTTGAAACAGAGCCACTGTTGTGCATAACATCCTTTAGTACCAAGCTAGTGTCGTCAGCAAACAGAAATATAAAGAAATATTTTGGAGTACCAGTAATACTAGAGGACATATCATTTATATAAATGAGTTACAGGAATGGCCCCAACACTGACCCCCCCCCCCCTCCCCATTTCACGGTGGACAGTGCCCCACTCCAACCCCACATTACAGCCATTCTCAACACTGTGAATAATGACCTTTTGCTGTCTGTTGTTAAAGTAAGAGGTGAACCAATTGTGAGCTACTGCACGTATTCCATAATGGTCCAACTTCTGGAGCAATATTTTGTGATCAACACAATCAAACGCCTTAGTTAAATCAAAAGAAATGTCTAACATTCGAAACCCTTTGTTTAATCCATTCAGTAGATCACAGAGAAAAGAGAATATAGCATTTTCCGTTGTTAAATCACTTCTAAAGACGAACTGTACACTTGGTAGAAAATTATGTGATATAAAATCACGACATTACTCCAGGTGGTCAATCCACTGCCGGTATTACTTGAGCAACTGTTCTTTCGGATTTGGGGCGGCCGGGTTAAAATACAGTGTGATTCAACAGATGAAGTCTGAGTCTTCTGACCAGCTTAAAACCAAAACAAATACATTTTTTGCAACATTTAACATACAAACACTTTTGTAACAAAGTAAACCTCATAAATTGGGAGATACATTAAAAGAACAGAAGATTTAAAAATTGGCACTTCGAGGAACATGTATGACGTACAATAACACCATGGATTTCAGCAATTATCGTCTTTTTAAAAGTAAAAGTCATAGAAGAATATTTAATAATATACCACGTCTGGGAGTTGCTTTTGTAGTCTCCAAAAATATTTTAAATTCAATAACGGAGGTAAAACCCATTAATAATAGACTAATGGAAATTTCTCTTAAACGCGCGAATAAAACATACACTTTAATTAATGTCCATATGCCAGTCAATAAGTATAACCATAAAAAACCTGAAGAAGTTAATGGAGCTTGGAAAACGTTAGAAAACATCATCTCGAAAATTTCCTCAAACCATGTTAAAATTTTAATTGGAGATTTTAATGCTCAACTAGGTAAAGCGAAAAAATATAAGAAAACGGTGGGTGAATTTCCTGCGCATAATTGGACAAACTAAAATGGCCAAAGACTTGTTGAAACGTGCAAAAATTTTAACCTTAAAAACATGTCAACACATTTTAAAAAGAACCCTTCTAAACAAAAAAGTTGGTGGGCACCCAGTACATTTATTGGAGAATTTCAAATACAGCATGTAGCAATTTCTTACGCTAGCTTAAAAGAAATTTTAAATGTTCAATTCAGGAAAAGGGCTCATATTGATTTTGACCATTATATAACGCGAATAAAAGTAAAACTTGTAATATTAATAATTTTCGCCTCACAAACATTAATATACCCTCAATAGTAAACGCCTGATGGCCTAAAGTTATCGAACAATTGTAAAATAAAAGAAATGAACCACCGCATAGCAGCGAAAGAGTCTACTATTCTTTATCTTTGCCGTTCTTGCGCGGTGCCTGTAAATCTCTATGTACATGTATCGATTAATGGTATAAAAAAGAATTCTGTTGTTTCAAGACAAATGAGGCTTTTGGCGCATCACCTTTTACTGTTTGTATTCTATGAAAGGCGGACGCGGACTTGCTGCGTTCCGCAACTGTATTTTATATTTTATGTGAAAATATTGAGTGAATATGCTAATTGTTATTTTTTTCAATCAGAAAACATGTAGTTTCTTGTAACTGATTACGAACAGACAGCATCAAGAGGACATTTTGACTGTTATGTATAAAGTATTTAACCACAATGGTCATCTATTGTAATTTAATATGAAAAGGTACGTAGCATTAAAAAAAAGTGCGTTACAGATAAGTGTGCTTATTTTAGTAAATTAACCTTGATTATTTCCATCTCCTCATTCACTCAATTGATAATTATTCTGTGTTAGTTCCATCACCAGAAATTACGATCACGCTGATGGGCCGAACGCAGCGTGAGGCAGAAGGAACATTATCGTTTTCCTATTATTTCTGAGCCAATTTTTTTTAATTGTGTAGTGTTGCATTTCTTTTAAAGTCCATAAATCTTCTGGTCCCTTAGTGTTGTACCGGGTATGACTACATCACGAATATAAAAATGCACAGAAATGATAATGTTTCTCTCATTCAGGTATTTAATGCTCAACGTATGTTATTATAATAGTGTAATCAATCCCTGATTCTGTTGCCAAGTGGCCCACCAAAAATATTCACTTTTTCGACATTCTTCTTTTTAAAAAAATATAAAATAACAATTCCTTTTCTTTTTGCCCCCCGCCTCCCCCCCCCCCCCAAGAGCAACGCTACAAACTTCAACCTCAAACACCCTTCAAAGCAAAAAATGTTATCCCAAAATTTGCCACTGCTGAAATAACCCCAAATCTAACAAGCGAACTTGACAAAAAACAATCCAACAATGGGCAAAGTCTAAAAGAAAAGTTCATCAAAACAAATAGCACAAAATTTAATTCCGCTTAAAAAAAAAACAAAAACACTCTTGGTGGAACACGGATTGTAAAACAGCAATTAAGTCTAAGCATGAGACATTCAAAAATTGGAATAGTAAGAAAACTGAAAATATGTAAAACACCTTTCTAACTGTAAGAAAAGAAACCTCTAAATTAATTTGACAAACTAAAAGAAACTACGAAAATTCCCAACTTTTAGAAATCGAAAAAGACTTCCAAAAGATCAATACAAGAAACTTTTATAAAACATTCAAAATAAAACTAACCGTTACCAACCTCAAAGTATTTGCTTCAAAAATGAAAATGGCAGTTTGGCTCTTCAACCAGTAAAACTGTAAGGTACTGACTAATTGTTTTAAAAAACTATTAAACTGTCCAGAACCAGCGAATTAATTCCAGCCACAGCAAACTAATAACATGAACCCTAACTCTTAAGAACCTGCCGAAATCGAAATAACTAAACAAATTAAGAGACTTAAAAACAATAAAATAAGACGGTATAATTGCAGAACTACTAAGATCAGCTGGCCCTAACACCATAAATGAGATCACTCAACTGATAGGACATGTCTGGCAAACTGATAAAATACCCGAGGACTGGAAAACTGCCCTAATTCATCCAGTGTATAAAAAAGGGGATAGAACCGATGTTAATAATTACCGAGGAATCTCTCTTCTCTCGGTCACATACAAAATTCTCTCCCAATGTTTTCTTGATCGAGCCCAAGAACAGTTAGAACCTAAACCTGGTGAATATCAAGTAGCTTTAGACCAAACATATCCTGTCCGGAACAAATTCTTAAACTAATCCTTAGCCACCAAAAGATTTCTAGTAACAATATTGTATGCACATTTGTGGATTTTAATAAGGCCTACGACTCAGCTGATCGTGAATATCTTTTCTAGATTTTAAAGGAACAAAGGCTAGATAATAAAACTCTGACAGTGATTAAGTTAAATTCATGGGAGAAGTTTCTGGAGCATTTGATATAAAAACTGGTGGTAGGGAGAGGGACTCTCCATTAATGCTTAACTGTGTTTTGGGAGAGGTAATTATACATTGGCGAGAGCAAAATATAGATCAATCAATCAAATTAGGTGGAAGTAATATTAGATTGCCTCACCTTTGCAGATGATCTCGCAATTTTAACTAGGGATATTACCACAGCTCAAAAACAAACTGAAAAAGGCAATGGTTTTCCAGTAGTCTAAGTTCCAACCGATATGGTCACGAGCCCAGGAGACGCTGCAGGCGACGTCGAGCTGTCAGCAAAGGCAATCGCGTCGGTCGTCTGCTTCCATAGCCCATTAATTTCAAGTTTCACCCCGCTGTCCCAACGAACACGTTCGTCGTATATCCCAGATTGATTTCTGCGGTTGTTTTACGCAGTGTTACATGTCTATTAGCACTGACAACCCGACACAAACTCTGCTGCACTCGGTCGTTAAGTGATAGCCGTCGGCCACTGCATTGTCCGTGGTGAGAGGTAATGCCTGAAATTTGGAATTATCGGCATAGACTTGACATTGTCCATCTCCGAGTATTGAATTCTCTAATGATTTCTCGAAATGGAATGTCCCATGCATCTAGGTCCAACTCCCATTCTGCGTTCAAAATCTCTTAATTCCCATCGTGCGCACATAATCACGTCGGAACCTTTTCACACGAATCACCTGAGTACAAATGACAGCTCCGCCAATGCACTGTCCTTTTATACCTTGTATACGCGATAGTGCCGCCATCTCTATATCTGCATATTGATATCCCATTACTTTTGTCTCCTTAGTGTATAACACGTTTTTAGAGCGATACTCTCTCCTTGTTTTTTGTGTGGTCTAATTCCTGACTTCATTCTTATGTTGTTATGAAGTCCTGAGCATTGTTCTGTAAACCTCAGGGCTTTGTGCTTCTGTCGAAGGCCACCTCGAACAAACGTATCTCCTCGCGGACGTCAGCTTTCTTCTGTGATACTGATCAGATGTTAACACGTCTCAGATCCCATCAATAATGACAGTCTCCATAAAAATAAGACTAGGTTATAAACAACACTAGGTGAAATGAAGCGATGGTTAAGGCAATGGGATTTTTTCACAACGAGCACATTAAGAGCAACCCTTCAACTGTCCTGATTTAGGTTCCGTGCAACTTCTACCAAAGTCTTTTTTTCGGTGGAACAATATACTTTCATCGTTGTTTTTCATTTATGTAATGGTCTGATTACCATGGCTCGTAGGTCCACTCGACGTTAGGTGTAACTATTGGAAATGGTGTCTTCTGCGGTCCTGGTAACTGGTCTCTAGCACCCGCACATAGGGATATAGTGCAGCCAATGATATCCATATAATCAGCATGCAGGTGACATGAAATTGTGCCTCCATCTAATCATACATGTGCGTATCAGTCACTATTTGACAGTCTTACAAAACAAATGGTTCAAATGGCTCTGAGCACTATGGGACCTAACATCTGTGGTCATCAGTCCCCTAGAACTACTTAAACCTAACTAACCTAAGGACATCACACACATCCATGCCCGAGGCAGGATTCGAACCTGCGACCGTAGCAGTCGCGCGGTTCCGGAATGAGCGCCTAGAACCGCACGGCCACCGGGCCGGCGATAGTCTTACACATTGGTGACTTATTGTGTAACCCTTAGAGTGATTCAGAGTCAAGTGGCGCATTTCACGCAACCTACAAACAGCTGAAGCACGAAGACTGAGCCATTTCGCAATGTAGATACGCCTTTCACTGATTATCGTAGTTTATCACAAGTGTATCATAGTTGTTTATGGGAAAACTAACTTTTCCCAGGCATTTTACTGTTTTTACTCATCAACACACCGCATACGTGCTCCAATAATGCCATTCAGTCATTGAGTGAAATATTTTCTTGGTATTTTCTTAAGGGATCACCTCTGACAACTTCGCTATGCCACAAACCTTCAGAATGCATCGATCCAGCTTTATTTCACGTTAAAATTATTTTTCCAGATGCCTTGAAAAAGTTTTCATTTGATGTCCTAGCGAACGACGTATGCTGTTCCCTGCTTATATGATACGGTATCCTTAGTACTGAAGTATTTTCTTTTCAGACATTCCACGCTGTACACGCTAACGGATATCTGTCCGATGGAGAATAAAACGTGATTCATCTGAAAAAGCCACCTGTCGCCACTCAGAGGTAATGGCAAGCAAATTCCAGCCTTCGTGGCAGATGAACGGCAATCAGCATAGGAGCACGAAACGAGCGCCTGCTGCGGAGGTCCATACGCAGCAACGTTCGCTGAGGAGACACTGTTGGCAATCTGTTGATTCATCTGAGCTGTCAGTCACTCAACAGTTGCACGTCTATTCGCCCGTATGCATCTCTCAAACTGTCGTTCAACCCTGACATTTATGGTTTGTGTTACTACACAGTTGTCTCAGTGCTGGTTTTGGGTGCGCCATTTTGCCATGCGAGGTATACTTTATTCTCGATGGCACGCGAACAGCTTACAGACTCAGATGTTTCGGAAATGCTTCCATCCTTGGCCCGTATGCCAACGCCCTTTTGCACGTCAAATAAATCACATTTATGTAAATTGAGGGTGGAGGGGGGAGAAAGGAAAAGAAATGGACTATTGATGTAAGCAGCATATGGACTTGATGCATAATCAGCGGCGACGAGTGAAAATGTGTGCCAGACCGGGCTCTCCTGCCTACTGTGCAGTTGTGTTAACCACTCCGCCACCCTGACACGGACTAGTTTTGCACGCCTCTCTGCCGAACCACATTCTCACCTAATGGTTCAAATGGTTCAAATGGCTCTGAGCACTATGGGACTTAACATCTGTGGTCATCAGTCCCCTAGAACTTAGAACTACTTAAACCTAACTAACCTAAGGACATCACACACATCCATGCCCAAGGCAGGATTCGAACCTGCGACCGTAGCAGTCGCGCGGTTCCGGACTGAGCGCCTTAACCGCGAGACCACCGCGGCCGGCTTTTCACCTAATGCTACTTATCCGCAGTCCCTGTCCATGCTACTTTGAGATTCCCGCAGAAAATCGGACGTAATCGGTAATCGTACATCAGCACTGAAGATGGTGGATTCATTCTCCATCGAGGTGAATCAGTCATATGAATGAGTGGTGTCTGTACTGTCCAACAAGTCCGAAAGTACAGACACCATGTATTCATGTAAACGACTGCACTGTTTCCCGCTTCCTGCCGTCGCACTTTTTTATACCCTCCACTGCTAGTTGACGTCTCATTAACATAGTCACACTAATCTGACTGGACCGCGTTTTACTTTACTCATCTAGTTCCACAGGACCAAATCGAAGAGCAAATCTTCGAGGACATGGAACGTGTCAGTACATGAAATTACAACATAAAAGTAATAACAGACAAAATAAAATATTTAAGACCCAAAAAAGCAGCCATAAGTTTATGTAAACGCAATCAACAATATAACTACTATCTGAGACGAAACGTTCCATTTCACTTATTTTATCGACCAGATTTCATTAAAATATCATGTTTGTAGATCAAAGCCGCATTTATGTTTGGACGTAGTTCCCTTTAAGATTAATGCGCTTTGTTCAAAATTTTGCACTCGAGTGAATTCAGTCCCTGGGTATTCACTCTGGAAGGTTTACAAAACGCTGCCAGAATCTCTTTAGTCTGAGACCGTTTTCCAGCTGAAGCCAATTTCGCCTTCTCTCGTGGAGGGCCACCCTGTTTTTACAGTTATTTTTAGTGACGTGCACTGGTACAGCCATATTTCACACAGTATGAAATCAGTGCAAAAATGAATTGTAGCTTTTTAAAAACAGTCCTGATATTGTCTGTTAAATCAAATCAGAATTTCGCTTCGCTCAGCACACACTAAATTCTGTACCAGTATTGTACAAAGTCCTGTTATCGTTAACTCTCCATTTAAATAGTACTTTACTGTTTCTTGTAATACGCCTATGGCATCAACTACTTCACACACCTTGTCCACTACCACAATTTTCATCAGTACTTGCAGTTTCGGGAAGTTCTTTACGTCGGTCCTCTTTAGGAGTAGTAAGACAGGTTTCATTTCAGTCACACATTTCTGAATTGTTAAAATTGTCGTGATGTCTCGTTTTAAACCTTCAACAAATTTGGATGAATTTCAGCTTGCGATAAACTGCCAAAATGGAGAATTTTGTAGGAATGTTGTACTTTAGTTCAATAGCTGGACGAAACAATCGTAACACATTGCTATAAATAGCTGTCTATACAGAACTACACCGCAGGGCATATTTATACTTTAGATAATGCACAACACGTACGAACACGACAAAAAAATTTCATTTGTATTGAGGCCTCCTCAGGTCAGGTGTAGAATATTTCTTCCTGTCCTTGTATTTAGCTCACGAAGAAACATGCAGTGAACATATATTTCCAGATGTGACCTGTTCCGGTGCAGGGACTCAGTTTCGTCGATCTCGCAGTCCTCCAGCAGCAGGAGAGTGTTTGGCAAGCAGTCCGCGGCTCGCCACAATGGCACGCCGCCATCAGCGCAGGAAACGGTTGCCACGTGCTCCTAAAAATGCTGACAACTGCGACACGATGTGGGTGAACACGCTACGTTTGGTCCCATAAAATGCTAACCAAAAGTTTAACATGACATTCATAGTTTGTGTATCTGAAAACTCTTTCGCAATACCCTTTCACCTCTGTAAATCAATACGTACCTGTGTAACGGAGGTAAAACCGAATCTGTGGGCTGTAGTGTTCTTACAGGGAGCGGTGATATCTCGTTATGAATAATAACAGTTTAAAATTCGTCGACTGCATAAATCTATGTTCAAACCACTACTTATTTATATTAATTAGTTATTTATTAGTTTGCTCTTTGTCTTCTTCGGACAGAGTGGGAGAAGTACGTATAGTGAAATCTTGAACTTTGAATTAAAGTCGTCGTAGTATAGTTGCTGATTTCCGTGTTGCTTATACAACCAGCGATTATATTTAACGAGACGGTCACCTTCTATTAGAAGACAAATTTTAATATTTTCCGTTTTTCTTCTCCGTAGTTACTTTTAATTAAATGAAAATTAATTAGTTGTCCTTCAGTTCCAAATAGTAGGTTACAATGTTCTTTAAAAACACTTATTACTCAGTTAAAACGTGTTTCACCGTTTTATTTCAAAATCAAAAATATCATTAGTTTTGCAATTTGCGCAACCTTCACTATTCCAATCCTGAAAGTGAAAGAGAGAGAGAGAGAATTTTGCACACTTCACCTTCAAGACAGGAGGAAGATCACTACAGACAAAAGATTTCATAATCTGGCTTGAAACATTTACGTATGTAATATATGAAAGAGTAAGGCTGTTACCAGAAATCTCTAAACGTTCTTGCCAGATTTACTTCAAATTTCTACATTCAAATGAAACAATGAAGAAAATCAATGAAAAATTAAATGCCTAAAAACGAAATATATGCAGGTAAACTGACTGCAATTTCTATCGCGGGAGTGAATTACAGCGACAATACCTGTCTTGGAGATAATACCGTCACGCGTCACTATATCACGTGACGAGCGAAAGCTCGATAATTTGACAGAAACATGATTTGCAAACTCTTATTTATTGATTAGTTACATACGGCTCATATTAGTCCGCGTTTCACAGTTATTTTTATTATAAAAATCTACAATGATGTATAAACGCTAGGCAGGTCGTGGATATTGTACCAACAAAAGTCACTAGATAGCAGGGCGATCAAAAGATCGAACAGAAACAGAGATTTCCCAAACTGTGAGGTAAGCTGTTGGAACTGTTCGAGTCGTGCTCAGTTGAAACAGTCCTGTCTGAAACACTGAAAACTGAGCTGAAAGAATAAAAGACGATTTCTCCAAAAACACAATTAGATACTTATCGCAAAATGTAACGACAAACGGCGCAACTAATCATCTTTCCATACAGGCAAAGACATATTCATTCGCTACATTCCGTTGAACCCGTATTTCAAATATGCCCTTCGATTTGAAGCGATTGCAGTTTCCAATGCGGCTTACATTCGCTATGGGTATCAACAAGGCACAGGACCAATCACTTTCTGTCGTGGATATTAAACATCCAGGACTACGCCAGGAACTACAGTAAAACTCCGAAACACGGTGATGCGCCTACAAGATGGATAGGAAACACCACTGACGATATATCGGAATGTAGTAGGAGACGGCATGGGACTTAACGAGTATATTGATTTTTACACATCCGATGATGCAGTTACTCCAAAACGCGTAGTGAGAGGATAAATAATTATATTCGTGACCAAGGCAAGAGTATTGTGTCACTCGCGGCCAACATCCTGTGCCGCAGGGAGGACTCCTGGTAACACTGTTACGTGGCCGTTAGATTTGACTACATCGAGAACCTGTAGTCGACGATCACGTGAACTGCGTCCGTAACGTCCTTGAGTTTCAAGAACTCGAGCCGTAGTAACGAAGTTCCTTCGCCTTTTTGGCAAGAGGATTGCCTCGCAGCCCTAGTCCTGCCCCCGCCCATGCCACAACAGCGGGCGTTGGCGAAGACGTGCGCTGAATCGTGCCTGCTTACACATCTGCACTCACCTTCAGCCAGTGCGTAGCGTCCAACGATAAGAAAGACCTGTCAACATCAAACGAAAGCAACCAATCGTTAGAGGCTAACTTTACTCATCCAGGTCTTGCGAAGGTAGTCTGTTTCAAATTTTCCTTAAGCTCATCCTTGAAGTACTGTAAATAGGTGATGCGAACAAAATAGCTGATTTCTTTTCATGACAGCAGATACAGCTATTACCGACGATGGAAAATCATGACGACGTAGCTCTTTTACGTGCACTGCTTCGTTTGGCAGCTGGATTACATATGGTTCAAATGGCTCTAAGCACTATGGGACTTAACATCTGAGGTCACCAGTCCACTAGTCTTAGAACTACTTAAACCTAACTAACCTAAGGACGTCACTCACATCCATGCCCGAGACAGGATTCGAACCTGCGAGCGTAGCAGCAGCGCGGTGCCAGACTGAAGAGCCTAGAACCGCTCGGCCACAGCGGCCGGCAGCTGGATTACATCTGATAATAAAAGTTGGTGTTGTGGAGCCAAGATGAATCCAGCTTGTGTAAGTGCAAGAAAGCCTCAAAACAGCAGAGATGGATGACTAGTTCGATGTCGGCCAGAGACATGGAATAAGTTACTAGTAAGTGTGTAAGAGGTGCGTAAGCACTGCTCTCGACAGAATATGACAAGATGAGAGAAATACTAGTTTGGCGAGAGGGAGTAATTCATTGAGAATTACTGAAATATTCCATTTCAGTCGGAAGTGACGTCCCTCTAAAAGATCTGTATGAGGTGTGACTTCCGGGGGGAACGAAGTCACTGGAGACTTAACTTAGGTACGAGCGTATGGAATAGTTTTCCAGATCGAAGACATCTTAAGTAATAGAAGCCAGTATTTTATCTTCGACAGCGAGTGTTCATCGGAGACAAGGGTATCATCAGGAATGCCTCAGGGAAGTGTGATAAGACAGCTGTTGTTTTTTACACACATAAATGCTCTGGCGGACAGGATGGGCAGCTATGTGCAGTTGTTTGCCGATGGAGCTGTGGTGTACGGTAAGGTGTCGAAAATGAGTGTCTGTAGGAGGATACAAGAAGACTTAGACAAAATTTCTAGATGGTGTGATGAATAACAGTTTGCTCTAAATGTAAAAAAATGTAAGTTAATGCAGATGAGTAGGAAAAAAAACCGTAATATTCGGATAAAGCATTAGTATTGTCCTGACTGACACAGTCACATTGTTTAAATATCTGGACGTAGAATTGCAAAGCGACATGTAACTGAATGAGCATGTGAGGATCCTGGTAGGGAAGGCGAATGGTCGACTTCCGTTTATTGGGAGACATTTAGGAAGTGTAGTTCATCTTTAAAGGTGACCGCATGTTGGATTTTAGTGCGACCTATTCTCGAGTACTGCTCCAGTGTTTGGGATCCGCAACAGGTCCGATTAAAAGAGAACATCGAAGCATGTCAGAGGTGGGCTTCTGTTACCGGTAGGTCCGAACAATACGCAAGTGTTAAGAAAACGCTTCGGAAACTCAAAAGGGAACGTTTGGAGGGAAGGCGACAAACACTATTGAGAAACACTATTGAGAAAATTTAGAGACCCGGCATCTGAAGACGACTGCCGAACGATTCTACGGCCGCCAACCTATATTTCGCGCAAGGACGAAAAAGATACGATTCGAGAAATTAGGGCTCATACGGAGGCATTTAGACAGTCGTCATCCCATCGCTCTCTCTGCGAGCGGATCAGGAAAGGAAAAGATCGGTATTGGTGCAGGGTACACTCCGCCATGCACCGTACCGTGGCTTGCGGGATTTTTATGTATGTGTAGATATTCGTAGTGACACGGAGGCAAACAGTCTCCAAAAGTTGCTTAGCCATGGTTGAGACACATTCTTTGCCAGTCCTTGAAGACTGCAGGCTGGACGCTGGAAAATGGTATAAAAGTATATGTCTTCCCATCACATCCCAGACATACTCTGAATGACAAATTATCAGGAATGGGCAGGAAATATTGGATCCATTCATTTGTCAAGGCATTTGTGGTGTGAAATTCTGTGTGGGGTCTTTCATTATCCTGCTGGAATATGCAATTTTATACCTTTATCTTTAACGGAATGACGACTGGGTTTACCATTCTTGACAGGTACTGGCGAGCATCCAGTCTCCATTCAAGAATTATCGAACCAGTTCTGTTGTCATATCCAATAGCTCCGCATATCATGATTCCACACTCAGAGGTGTGAGTCAACAATCGCTGTTTCCTGTAATCGTTCACCAAGTCGTATACGGATACGTTGGTATCAACAGAAACGAGATTCGTCACTCAAAATCACAGTACGCTATTCAGCATTAATTTCCAGTAATCTATTTCCGACGGTTCGTAGTGACACTCTGCCTGTAAACACTGACCGGAGTTCAGTTATTGTCATTCGTCGAAGCCAGTCGAAATATCCTACCTTATTTTCGTGGCGTAGTTCTTGTGGAAGGATCCACGAGTACTCTTCAGGCCATACTGTGTCCTTTGTTCATCCTGTCAGCACTCGTTCCTCTGTCAGTGCACCAAAACCAACTGTCTCTTGTAACTTTCGGTAGAAAGTGCCAATATTCGAACTCTCTCAGTCCGAGAGATGGTGATGAACCGCATGTGCATGTCCTCTCGGCGTGTTCTATTGCGATCTCCTCCCAGGACGCTCTACAGATTCAGTGACGTTAATGTGACCACCACCTTTGTATGACGTCAGCATGCAGTAACCACTCACAGACAGCAGGTGGCGGCACTAGCAGTGGAGGGTATATAAAGCACATCAGAGGGACTCAGGAAACAATGCAGTCGTTGTAGTAATGCGGAAACGGAGCTATTTATCTGAAGTCCAAAAGGTCACGATCAGTGGCTTTTGGGTCACGGGTGGAAGTATTTCCGAAATACCTAAGTTTGTAAACTGTTCGCGTACCGCTATGGTTGAAGGATACCGTCTATGGCAAAATGGAGCTATCCAAACCCGGTAACGAGGCAGCTGTGGTACGCAAAGAACCCTAGATCACAGGGGTAAACGACGGCCGTGGAGATGTGTATGGGCGAATAGACGTGGAACTGTTGAGCAGCTGACCACCCAGATGAACCAGTGGGTAGCAACAGCGTCTCCTCAACCACCGTTCAGCGAATGTTCCTGCATATGTGCTTCCGCAGCAGATGCCTGGCTCATGCACCCATGCTGACTGTTGCTCATCGGCGATGAAGACTGGAATTTGCGTGCCAACACCGCAAGTGGACGTTCACTGTGTTACGGCGTAAAGACAAGCGCCGGTGGGCCAGTCGGGAACGACAGAGAAGGGAAGGCTTTGAGAAGAAGTCAGCCAGTCGTCCGCTGACCGACCTCCATCCAGGACGACAACGCGACAGCAGCGGCGACTATGTGCAGAGGACACAAGCGACGCGACCGACTGGTGACGGCCCAGTTCAATAGCAGCTACAAGACTAGCGACTTTGATAGAAGCATCAACGCTAATTACTTCGCTTGTACTCTCTATGTAGCACAGACTTGGAACTGTTTATACTAAAGAATATTGATTATTTTGTATGTCGCCCCTTGCTTGCGACACATCTTTGTAATTGCAAAAGTTAAGTATTGTATCTTTTCTTATTGTGATTAAACTCAGTAATACGACTTGTTGATTGTTTGTCTAGCGAAACGAGTACGCAGGTTTCCTAGACACCACACACTGAGTGGTGACATATGGCTATTTCAGAAAAGTCACGTTTGATCCACCATCGGACAGATGGCCTTTGTACGATCCTGCAACAATTGTCAGAATGTTCCAGGCCGAAGAAATGTATGTTATGGTCCTGGCATCCCCCGAGTGAATGCCATGTATAATGGACCAACACAAGTATGGGACCATATCCTTCCTATATGCAATTTCTTTTTCCTCGGCACAATGGCATCTACCAGCAGGACAATGCAACGTGTCACACAGTTCGCTGTGTACGTGCTCGGTTCGAAGAGCACCAGGATGAATTTAACGTACTGCTCTGACTACCAAACTCCACAGACTGAAACCCAATCGAGAATCTGTGGGACCATTTCGATCGGGCTGTTCGCGCCACGGATCGTCAACCGAGAAACCTAGCGCAGCTCGCCACGGCACTTTGTCGCTACCTTTCGGAACCTCATTCACTCTCTTCCTGCACATCGCGCAGCGGTCCACGCTGCAAAAGCTGGTTATTCAGCCTTTTGACAAATGGTCACGTTGATTTGGCTGGACAGTGTAATAACGTTACGCACACCTAATAGCAATCACGTACTCTACTTGTGACATTCTTCATCTGTGGGAACGGACTTTTCCTGTAGTTAAAATATTCAGATTAAGCTGGCATAAGGATGACATTTACGTCGACATATCCTACATGGAAATATTGGAGTATCTGTTTTGTAGCGTTCGGACAACGTGTTCATGGTTTAACATTTTCCTTTTGCATCACTGTAGTTGAACACCTCTAAAGCAGAATATGCATGTCCAGTATGGAGTATTTCGTGTCACGACAAAACAGACCTTGTCGCTGTACAGGAGACATGCTCCCTTGCGGTCACAGGCTGCGTACATACTATAAATTTGGAAATTTGTGGTAAGTTCCTGTGGTACCAAACCGCTGACGTCATCGGTCCCTAGGCTTACAATCTATTTAATCTAACTTAAACTGACTTAAGCTAAGGACAACACACACACCCATGCCTGAGAGAGAACTCGAACCTCCGACGGGGCAGCCGCGCGAACCATTGCAATGCGCCTCGGACCGTGCGGCTACCCCGCGCGGCGTACATGCTATACTTCTCGACGAACTGCACTGCTTGGCTGGAATAGGAACACCGGACAGACGAAGGGAAAGAGCAGCCAGTAGAGTACGGATTATGGTACTAACATCTCTGGCTCAGTCTTTGTTCTGGTATTGGCTAGAACGCCAACGTTTCAGATAAAGGAACGATTTCCTAAGACATCTAGAAGCTGTTTCAAGAACACTGTAGCAGTGTAGAGTACAAAACTGGCGAGCTAGAGTTCATCACCTTACTCAGTGAGTTCTTCAACGTTTCAGATCATTAACAGTCTCCTAAGAGTACCAGGGCCAGTTTTAGGAGCACCTCAGAAAACTGAAGAGCTTACGTGATGAGCTAGGGCCCATAAACAGAGTCAGTGACCGATGCAACCCGATTCTACCACACGCAGAGAGGATTAGGAAATATGGGAGGCGCTTAACAGACTGCTTACCTATACCATGACACCAACAGGAAAATTCCAGAAGTGGGATTTAACGCTGTGTGAGTACGGAAAAGAACGTCTCATAATCTCAAAAAATCATCAAATGACATAATAACATATAATGCTGCCAATAAAATCAAAACAGCCTGGAAAGCTGTAAAAGAAAAATCATTTATGATATACGTCACTGGCGGTCTAGGTAATGTTACACATCGGGAAAAACTCTTTTTGCTGGTAACAAGAGCACTGTAAAGATAGATAAAGCACCAGAGCTCCTAGAGAGAACGAAAATGAAACTCTCAGGGATATTTACAGTTGGTCATTATGCATAGAATAGCAATGAACGTAAAAAAACATAAAATATTTCCTGGCCCATTCGATATCACTGACGATATTAATGACTTTCGATGTCCATGTTAATACTTTGACGCAGGTGTGTTACAGGATGTCCCAAAATTATGGGTTCAAAACTGTACAGCTGACAGATGATCCTGAGCTGATTGCCTTAAGGTGACGAAATGATGGCCGTAATAGAATATTTAGTTTTTTATAAATGAAAAACACAGTGTTAGTCGTATTCTACAAGACGGTTCTCGGCCTACAAGTCCATCTTCAGACTTAAAGTGACTGTCACCGTCTCTCTATTTGAATACGCATGCCCTTACCAGTTTCTTTGGCGCTTCAGTGTAATATTGACCTAACAGATATTGACCCTGGATGTAAGGTCCGCCAGCTATGTCTGCTGATATATGTCTGGGTCTATATGAAGAAACAGTGTTTAGTATAACGGACCTTATATCCACTAAGTTTTAGTTGCAACCACGGCTAATGCGAGAGCAGTAGTACCTAGTGACGAACATAGACCCTAAAGGTTTGGGACACCGTGTATACACAAAGCAAGCTATTTGCAATTCAGAGGATGCGAATGCAATTTTGTCTACCCTGCTCATGGCAGATAACTACACTCTATATGTCTCACAGCAGTACAGCAAGCAGTACCAACACTGTATTTTCACCATTTCTGTGAAAATCCATGGTCTCGACTTGCTTTCAATCTCCTCTAATAATTACCTTCTCATTTGACGTTAAAGATCTTTTTGCTCTTCAGTATCAAGAGCATTAAGGGGAAACAGTATCTCAGATTAAAGAGTCGCGGTAAAAAATTTATCTCTTGCGATATTTTACATGTTACACATGTTAACGCACAAAGTGTTGAAGTGTTGAGTGCTATGACAAGGGATTTCAGACCGATTCCGTATTTCTGGATTTTCAGAAGGTTTTTGATACTGTACCTCACAAGTGACTTATAGTGAAATTGCGTGCTTATGGAATATCGTCTCAGTTATGTGACTGGATTTGTGACTTCCTGTCAGAGACATCACAGTTCGTAGTAACTGACGGAAAGTCATCGAGTAAAACAGAAGTGAATTCTGGCGTTCCCCAAAGTAGTGTTATAGGCCCTTTGCTATTCCCTATCTATATAAACGATTTGGGAGACAATCTAAGCAGCCGTCTTAGGGTGTTTGCAGATG
Source organism: Schistocerca nitens (assembly GCF_023898315.1). Taxonomy (NCBI): domain Eukaryota; kingdom Metazoa; phylum Arthropoda; class Insecta; order Orthoptera; family Acrididae; genus Schistocerca; species Schistocerca nitens. The sequence continues at coordinate 79,739,539 of NC_064616.1, read as the reverse complement.
ACGCTGTCGTTTATCGACTAATAAAGTCATCAGAAGATCAAATTGCAAAACGATTTAGAAAAGATATCTGAACGGTGTGAAAATTGGCAGTTGACCCTAAATAACGAAAAGTGTGAGGTCATCCATATGAGTGCTAAAAGGAATCCGTTAAACTTCGGTTACACGATAAATCGGTCAAATATAAAGGCTGTAAATTCAACTAAATACCTAGGAATTACAATTACGAACAACTTAAATTGGAAGGAACACATAGAAAATGTTGTGGGGAAGGCTAACGAAAGACTGCGTTTTATTGGCAGGACACTTAGAAAATGTAACAGATCTACTAAGGAGACTGCCTACACTACGCTTGTAGATGTACATGTAGATGAACGAGTACGGCCCCTAAATTAGTCGAGACTAATTTGGCTGTGCACTTGTGCTCTTACTACTGACTGTAAGACATTAGTAAGCATTCATGTGAAATGGTACCGACATTACCTGCAGACATAGCTATTGATCCTTACAGATCTCCTTTTATCTGTTGAGTGATGTTGTTAATAATCGTTCTCTTTGGTTAACATGAAATAATGAACTGAAGGTGAAAAAACAATGGGTTTCTCAAATAAGTAAAAAAATCATTTAAACGTCATTTATTGTGACCACAATTAGCCCAAAGTTTCGTATGAATAAGAAAAGCTGGAAACACTTGTGATCATAAAATAAACAATAGTAAACACAAAATCCACAGGCAAATTTTAGAACCCTTCGGAATGGAAAATGGAGTGAGACACGATGACAGATTTTTCCCTTCCCTATCCTTTTTTTTTTTTTTCAACAACATGAAAAAGTAAAGTGGCACCGAGACGGGCAGAAACTCTTTCACAGAATTAACCAATCACATTCGACCGAGTTAGAGAAAAATTGGAGGGACAGTCTTGCAGTTGTAAATACTAGAGCAGTCTTTATTAGTAACATCGCAAAACACCAGACTGAACTCTTAAAAGACATTACAAGAAGACTTGCTCTACATGTTTCATTCGCAAGTACGAAGTAGAAAACAAAACAAAAAAATTGACTAGGCGTGAAAAGGGCTCGCGCATTGAGGGTTCCGTACAAACTTAATTACGTATGTATCAGTTCATCCATTTCGAATATTGAGGATATCGATTGTTGCCTGTTACAGACATTGATGCTGGGAAGATACCGGTCCCCGGGACTCCGAGACTTTCGAGAAGGTTTTAAAGTCAAGTTTGAAGTCGGATAATAAGTGGCAAAGGGTTTTTTTTTCGTGTGATATACGAGAAGCGTTCAATAAGTAGTACAACACATTTTTTTCCGAAAGCAGGTTGGTTTTATACAGGATTTCAATACACGATATTATTCCCCACTCTTTTGGCTACAAAATTCTAATATTAACATAATTTCCGTTGAATGCGACGGCCTTACGCCACCTTGATGGGCGGGTCTGTACGCCCGCACGGTACCGATCTGCTAGTCGACGCCAGAGCCAATGTTTTGCTGCATCAGTCACCTCTCCATCACGTACGTACTGCTCCCCACGGAGTACATTCTTCATTAGGTCAAACAGATGAAAGTCGGAAGGTGCAAGTCTGGGCTGTAGGATGGATGATGAAGAACAGTGGCGATAATGACAGACGCCTCGCCGTGTTCTTGCGTAACCACAAGTGACGGAACGGAGAAGAATAACGCAAGACCAGAGAAGGCGGTGAAACGACGTCGACCAATGGTGCGCTGATTAGGACCGCGCCACGATAGGAGCGATCTCTGTAAGAAGTGAATATCAGCGCCAGTCTCGGCCTGACGTTAGTGGACAGGATTCTCAGAGTGTTAGCACGGCCTAGCAGTGAGTGCTACGAGAACAGTTATTAGTGATCCACAAACCGTGTGTCAGACGTGTAGGAACCTTGCATATAGCCAAGGACTCTGATTTATATTGCATGTCGCCCATCGCTTGCGACAACATGTAGTACATTCAAGTTAATTATTGTCAAATCTGCTTTAGGCACCCTATACGATACGAGTGGGCAAGATCCCACATTTGGCGACGAGGACTCAAGACGCCCAGTGACTCATCGTTCTTTCGTTAACTGGCAGGTCTCTGTAGAGATTCAGCAAGTGCCTAAGAATATCTGCGATGCTCTGGTTTTCTGCCAAAAGAAACTCAATATCAGCTCACTGCAAGGTACGCACCTCTGCTACCGACGCCATTTTTAGGCAACGTGTAGCGCAGCTACCTATCGAAACTTCATGAAACTATAGGTGCTGAAGTGGGAATATTCCACGATGTCCCCCAATAAATTCAACGTTGTTTCAACTGAAACTGACCTACAGAAAAATATATGTCATTACTTATTGGATGCCCCTTGTGATTACGACCTACAATATGTTATCAAAGGTATCCGGATACCTGGATGAAAATGACTTACAAGTTCTTGGCGCCCTTCACCGGTAATTCTGGAATTCAATATGGTGTTGGCCCACCCTTAGCCTTGATGACACCTTCCATTCACACAGGCATACGTTCAATCAGGTGCTGGAAGGTTTCTTGGAGAATAGCTGCCCATTCTTCATGGAGTGCTGCATAGAGGAGAGGTATTGATGTCGGTCGGTGAGGCCTGGCTCGAAGTCGGCGTACGAAAACATCCCGTATGTGTTCTATAGGATTCAGGTCAGGACTCGGTGCAGGCCACTCCACTACAAAGATGTTATTGTCGTGTAACCACTCCTCTGCAGGCCATGCATTATGAACAGGAGCTCGATTGTGTTGAAAGATGCAATCGCCATCCCCGAATAGGTCTTCAACAGTGGGAAGCAAAAAGGTGCTTAAAACATCAATTTTGGCCTGTGCTGTGATAGTGCCACGTAAAACAACATGGGGCGCAAGCCCCCTCCATGAAAAGCACGACCACACCATAACACCACTGCCTCCGAATTTTACTGTTAGCACTTCACACGCTGGCAGATGACGTTCACCGGGCATTCGCCATACCCACACCCTGCCATCGGATCGCTACATTGTGTACAGCGATTCTTTACTCCACACAACGTTTTTCCACTGTTCAATCGTCCAATATTTACGCTCCTTACACCAAGCGAGGCGTCGTTTGACATTTACCGATGTGATGTGTGGCTTATGAGCAGCCACTCGACCATGAAATCAAAGTTTTCTCGCCTCCCGCCTAACTGTCGTGGAATTTGCACTGGATCCTGATGCAGTTTGGAATTGCTGTGTGATGGTCTGGATAGATGTCTGCCTATTGCACAACACGAACCTCTTTAACTGTCGGCGGTCTCTGTCAGTCAACTGACGAGGTCGACCTGTAAGCCTTTGTCCTGTACGTGTCCCTTCACGTTTCCACTTCACTATCACATCGGAAACAGTGGACCTAGGGATGTTCAGGAGTGCGAAAATCTCGCGTACAGACGTATGACACAAGTGACCCCCAATGACCTGACCACGTTCAAAGTCCGTGAGTTCTACTCTCTCTCGATTTCTCATGATACTGAGGTCGCTAATATGGAGTACCTGGCAGTAGGTGGCAGCACAACACACCTAATATAAAAAACGTATCTTATTGTGGGTGTATTAGACCGTTTAGCAAGTGTATCTGAAACTGCCAAATGTTAATACATAATATTATGGTCAAATAGTTATTTCTGTCCTTTATAAAATCTTGGTGCCCATTATGTTATGCATTAACATTTGGCAGTTTGGGACACACTTGATAATGGCCTAATATAAAGGCCGAAACTGGTCATTTCAACTTAATAAAGTTCTAAACATAAAAGCACCTGGAGCGGCTTTTCGTTAACTGAACAACAACTGCGGAATCACTATCATCCAGACATGGACAAATTAATACAGGAGAAGTATAGGAATGTTACTAATAGTATCCGTCATTGCTGTTACTTATTAAAATGTTTCCTGTCATTTCCTTGAACGTCTATGGTGAAAGTTCCAGTATAGGTCCCTACTTAAAATCACTGCCTACATTTTTTCTTGGTTCTTGAAAGTATAAAAAATTAAGGTTTAATAAAAGAGGAGGGATTACGAAATAACATCCATCGGCTCGGGATGTAAATCAAGTTGTGACTGGAAGAGAATGGGGAAGGAAATCAGCCGCCCTTTTTCAAAGTAATCACTCTACACTTGCGTTAATCTATCCATAGGACCATCGGGAAATCTATATCTCAATGGATGGACGGAGAATTGAACTCGGCTTCTCTCAGACTCGAGCCCAATTTCTTAAACACTGCGCCACCGCCACAGCAAATGTAGGACAGCGTGCTGTAAAGTAGTGCTTTTGAATCTTTTATGCGAAAAATCTTCAAGCTTTTTAAATAAAACAAAAGGTATTAACATTCTACGTCTTCATTCTTCATGTCTGGATATTTATTTCTCAACGTAGTCGCTCCGAAAGCGAACACATTTCTCCCAACGAGAGACCGGTTTGTTGATGCCGTCACTGTAGAATATTTGCCTTTTTGGCGGAGCCACAACCTCATCTCTGCTTGTACAGCTTCGTCTATCAAACTGAAGTCCTCGAAGGTGTTCTGCAAGTTTTGAAAGCAGGTGAAAATCGGATGGGGCTAAGTCGGGACTGCATGCAGTACGATCGATGACAGTGAACCCAAGGCGTCGGATTTTTACAGATGTCTCAACGCTCGCGTGTGATATGGCATTGTTATACTGAAGGAGAAGGTGCTCCATGTGTGGACGAACTCTTCAAATTTGAAACTCAATTACAGCACGCTGTTTTTCACGCTCCGTTGCAGTTACATACCGCCATGCTACACACCGCAATTCGGAAATGTCTAGCGGTAAATGGGTGCGAATATAGAGCCATAAAAAATAATGATGTAGACCAGGGGTTCCCAACAAAATTTTCTCGAGGACCCCCTCATCGAGCATGATTGGTACCTTGTCATATCACAGAATCAAGTACCTAAAAAAGCCAAATTAAGAGTCTTTTTATAAGTTTTCTATTATTGGCACATAGAAAAAACATTGACATATTCATTATTAAAAAAATATTGAGCTTCAAACTGTTCATGCAGGAAGCGGCTAAAACAAAATATCTGTTATCATACGAAATATATTTAATATACTTTTTATTCTAATAGCATCTTGCGGACCCCTTCGGCACAGCTCGCGGACCACCTGTTGGGAACCACTGGTCTAGAGTGTTATTACTGTTTGTTTTATGTAGAAAGCGTTAAGTTTTTTCACATGAGACATTGGGGAGAATTACTTTTAAGTACGCCCTCGTATTTACATCTACGTGCTCCACAAGCCACCATAGAGTCAGTTGCTCAATTAGGAATTCTTTTTCACGTTCCTGGTTTGAACAGATTAATCTGTCATCTTCAGAAGCCTTCAGAATGTGCAGTTTTACACGTCATTAGAAGTGCGTTACAAAAACATACTTAATATTCCTCTAGCAGACCATGTTAGCTGAATCTTCCGTCGGTTCTTGGTAGAGCAACACTATAATAAATGAAAAGCACTAGTTTGCTTTTAGCAGATGTCAACAGCGTCTGCACAGAAGCATAATGCCATGACATGTTCAAAAATGCACATACTATATGTGATAGCTAAGCCCACAAACTGATAATTTCCAGTAAATGACTTACATATATGTTCATAGTCGAGTGATTGTGTTAGCCGCAAGGAACATATACAAAACCGTGTAATACTGTTCTTATACTTTACATACATGTGTAAGTAGGCTTTTTAGGTTTTTATGTTGGTAACGCCACGTAGCGCTCTGTATGAAAATCACTGACTGTGCTGTGTGCAGTCTGTGGCTGGTTGGCATTGTTGCAAATATTCGCTATTGTAGTGTTGGGCAGTTGGATGTGAACAGCGCGTAGCGTTGCGCAGGTGGAGGTGAGTCGCCAGCAGTGGTGGATGTGGGGAGAGAGATGGCGGAGTTTCGAGAGCGGATGATCTGGACGAGTGTCCATCAGAGACAGTAAATTTGTAAGACTGGATGTCATGAACTGATATATATATATATATATATATATATATATATATATATATATATATATATATATAATGACTTTTGAACACTATTAAGGTAAATACATTGTTTATTCTCTATCAAAATCTTTCATTTGCTAAGTATGCCTATCAGTAATTAGTGCCTTCAGTAGTTAGAATCTTTTATTTAGCTGGCAGTATTGGCGCTCGCTGTATTGCAGTAGTTAGAGTAACGAAGATTTTTGTGAGGTAAGTGATTCATGAAAGGTATAGGTTATTGTTAGTCAGGGGCATTCTTTTGTAGAGATTATTGAAAGTCAGATTGCGTTGAGATAAAAATATTGTGTGTCAGTTTAGTGTTGATTGGAATAGGTAAAGAGCGAAATATCTGAGTACGTTCAGTTCTGCTCAGCTGTTTGAAAATCAAATAATGTAAGGGGTTTACTAGCACAGTAATTCATTAATTTTTCTAAGAGGAGGTTTCATATGTCGACCCTTAGCCGAGGATACCTCACTGGAATCTTCTCATTTTTTCCTTGTAGTTTGTGTAATTAGTGTAGCTATTGTTTATTGCTAGAGCGTAATTGTAGAGAGAATTTCCTTTGTAGTTGTACTTTTTCATTGTTGTACAGTAAAACCGTTGTGGCATGCATGTAGATTTGCACCAAGTATTTCGCAGCTGCGTTTGCAACTAACTAGATATTATTTTCAGTGCTATGTCAAAGTGTTTTCTTATTTTTTCTCTTCAAACTGTGTTTTTCTGGTTATCGTGTGAAATACGTGATAATTATGGCGTGTGAAAAACGTAACACTAGGCTCCAAAGTAAATTCAGAAATGATAGTGACGACGAGCGTATCTTATCAGCACCACCGTGTAATGAATTAACAGACATTCAAAGTAGTAATTTGGTAATTGTGCATAGGGAAATGGAGCGGGTGGCAAATAATGGTGTGGACAGTGAAACAATTAGTGAACAGGGAAGCATTATCGATCGATCGGTCGGCAGCAGCTCGCCTCAGGAATCCAAAATGACAGGACACAATCTTGCAAATACTGTAGATTCAGGTTTTGCGTCCTCACCGTTTTCTCAAATAAATCAAGACACATTTTCTGCTTTTCAAAATGCGAATATTGCCGGTTCAAATGCACTGCTCAATAGCACCGAGGAACATGTTTCAGACACCAGTGCATTGTTATTACAATTAATACAGCAAATGGGACAAAGGCTTCAAAAGTTAGATACAACACTTGAACAAAATCAGAAACAAATGGGCCAAAAGCTTCAAAAGTTAGACACAATGGAAGAAAATCTTCAAAAGTTAGACACCACGCTTGAACAAACACTTGAAGGTTTAACTGCTGAGTTACTTAAAATCGAATCGAAATGTCAAAAACTCTGCAATGACGTAAAAACACAAATTTGTGAGCATTTTCAACCTATTTTTTCGCGTCATAAAAATGCATTACAGAATCACGAAGCAGCCATAAAAGAACTGCAAACTATTGTTCATGAAAATCACGACACCTTGCAAGCTAAAATTGACTCAGTTGCATCTACCGATTCGGTTACGCAACTTGCAAAACTCAAGGAAACTTAAAGGACATAGTAGATACGTTTTCAACACAAATGGACACTCAAACTTGGTTCAGAAAAACACACCGAGGAAATCCGTTCATTATCAGAGAAAGTAGTCGAACTTTCGGATCAGCTAAATAATTTATCTACGAAGGTAGATGATAATCTGAACGACACAAGGCCGGTAGTCTTTAATGACACAGAAGAGTACGATAAAATTAGGAAATTCAAACAAAATCAGAATCAAATTAATACGAACACTAAAGAGAAATGCGGGAAGTACAAGATCAGTTGGCACAAGTAATACAAGAATTACATATTTCAGAGGAGACTCGAGCTCCAACATGGGAAGAGGGACTTAGAAATACGTAAAAGCCACAAAACAATAACAAAGGACATTTCGGAAATTATGATAGAGATTTGCAAGGTGCACCGAATTTTGAGATGGAACCGCCGACACGACGTAACAGTGACCTATATGCGACTCGCCGACACGATGACTTTGACTATAAGCTGTTCATTACTACACGTAAATTCAAAACATTTAATAATTCTGGCAACGACATTCATCCACAAGCGTGGCTTCATCAATTCTCTCATTGTTTTCCTCCCAACTGGTCACTACAGCACAGATTAGAATTTATGTGTGGCTACTTAGAGAATGAAACAGCTGTAAGAATGCGATCGGTCATTCACGATTGTCGCAGTGAAAGAGAATTTTATCATGCCTTCGTCTCAGCATATTGGTCTTAAGCTACACAAGACCGAGTAAAACATAGCATCATAATGATGAAACATTTCGAACAATCTGAATTTTCCAGTCTTGTGAAACATTTTGAAGACATGTTGCACAAGAATCAGTACCTGTCAAACCCATACAGCCCCTCAGAACTTATTCGCATTTGCTTAATCAAACTGCCTGAACATTTACGACATACTATTTTGGCGGGACGTTGCAAAGACGACATTGAAGCTTTTCAGGGACTGTTACAAGAATTGTAAATTGACACTGACAATCGCGGGACGCGAAAACAGGAACACAACAATTACAGGTCACATCCGTCACAATTCCGCGATGAAAGAAATAATAACTGGACACGACAAGGCTATTCTTACAACGTAAATCGTGACCAAAACAGACACCACGCGTATGACAACCGTTAGCAGAGTAGTAATAATTACAGGGAAAGATCACCTCTCCGCGGTAATGACTATCACAGAGACAATCAGAGAAACAGATAATATAGGAACCAAAATAATTATTATCAAGGGAGACATAATAACTTCAGACGCAACGGGTCACCGCGCAGTTACGACTCTTGGCGAAATTTCCACCACGTGACCCAGAAGAAAAAAATTACAGGAACTGCCGACATGACGACAGACGATATAATCTTAACAACAGACCAGAATTTAACCAAAATTGGCGTGGTTCAAACAGGGCAGGAGCCTCTCGACAAGGTGAATTTGTAGAAGTTGTCTTAAATTTTGAAAATGCTTACACTGGACCAGTGGCTGTTAACAGGAACAAAATGCAAAACATACAACTTTTACTTGATTATATTCCGCATGAATATAGGTATTTCTAAGATGATTTGATGATATGCCCTGTATGTAGCAGTGCTGCTGCGGCTGATGATGATCATCATCATAATCAGTGAAACCATTTTGTATTAACTTTTATTAGAGTTACAATACTGTGAAAATGTGTGAGTAAAAAATGAAACAATATAAAACACTTCTAAAAATGTAACTTGACTTGAGAATGAATTACTTTCTCATGAAAATGGCCTTATTCCAAGAATTTGGACTTCTTTTTCCAGGGAGATTGGAAAACATTGCAACTGCAGCAATGGCACAATATCAATTTCATTCTGTTCCTTAAACATTGGAAAGCCCATCTTGTAACGTCGAATAAATTTACCTGCAGAAATTTTTCCTTAGTTCCTGGAACATAAGGGTTCGGAGTAAGGTCCTTTTAAAAATGACTGTATCAATTTCCACTTCGATATCATCAGTTTTCACCTTTGTAGTTGTTACAAATCCACTGGGTGTTCCAGGAGAAATAGTCGATACTGAGGAATATGACAGGAACGATAGTTCGAAGCAAAAAGGCTAGGAAACATGAGCTCTAAAATGCACGTCGTAAGAGCTATGAGCACTTCGTCTTTGCTGCTATGAAACATATTTCTTCTACTGAACAACTGCTCGTACATCTTACGGTATGCATTTTAGAGCCCATATTTACTAGCCTCTTTTGCTTAAAGTGACCGTTCCTGTCATATCTCTGAATACTGACGATTCCTCCTGGGACGCCCTGTATTATAATGGGGCAACTGAGATTTTCATTTGCCCTTAACAACCCGATTTACCGAAACGCCACTTAGCCTTTTTTTTGGAATGAAACGCCCCACGCTGCTTGATAGTTTTTGCTTAATGTGCCCTACATAGTAATTTTCACCCTCTCCCTCTTTCGAATCTGCTTACTACATTCGTTACAGTAACTTAACATTCGCAAAACAAGAAATAAATTAGCGTAGTTTGGATCCACATATACAGTGAAACCGAATGTGATATATTCAACTTCTATAAGAATTTCGAGTCGTTAAAATCCTACAAAGACATGTGAACTACCTCTGTTGAAGTATCCTTCCTAACAGACATATTTGCGTCAATGGTTTATTACAGTTTGTGAGAGTTTCTCTTAGAGATTAAACTGGCAGTCACCGTAGCTGTTTCGGTCCGACTTCGGTCACCGGAAAGATACACAGCCTCCAAATAGCTGACCTGCCAGGCCTAAACTTCTCGCAATTTCGGAAACCTTGCCGTGTCATTCGAAACGACGTGCAATCAACGGCACAAGATTTCCTCGGAGACCGCGAACCCATTTCCACTTACCGACCCGTATCAGGCTGCTGTAACCGATTCCCACGGATAAAGTTACCATTCTCATCTCGGAATTTTCCGCTGCGTTCCGTGAACAAACAAGTAAGTGACTTTATCCAAATTTCATCCATCATTTCACATGCAAAAACCGCATGAATACGGTGACAGAATTTCAACGCGACCGAGGAAGTATGGCTTAACCGTCGACAAGTTATGTAACTAGTTTTAAAAACATTACTCGTCATAAAACTCTGTAACTGAAGAACTGATTATAACTGCGCAAAAAGAAAAAAAGGTATCAGAAATTAGTTCTCAGCTACAGTACAGTTATCAGCGAAAGACGTTAGTCTTTGTGTACCAGTACAAGGACGTTCTTTCTTCTTTTTTAAAAAAGTGCCACCATTTTGTAATATATCTCTTCCGATTACATATCAGCTTCGGGTCACATCTTCCATAGTTGTTCGTCCACACTTTTCACACATTTTTGCTCTAATGAGAGAGTCAAATCACCCTCAACTGGTACACTGAAAAATGAATACAGGTTCAAATGACGAACTAGATCTGAGACCCGCATAAATACGTATGCTGCAGTTGGGTGACTTTCGCTCGTAATAGAATATTAATATATTTTCTTATTCCATCTTTAAAAGACAGCATTGACTTATATATGCTACAGTCTCTTTCTGAAATTACGAAAACTACGCCGGAAAAGCAAAGTTTTTCCAAAAAAGGAAAACTTCCAAGATACACGGCCTTGTACCCAGGAAAAAAAATATTCTATTCGAACTTAAAGGTAATTCAATCGAGGAAATCTTGTAAATATTCTAAATAATAGCCAATGTGTTACACTATTGCTATACTGAACAGCAACAATCAGTAACTGAAATAAAAATTAGCAGAAGTACGAGAAAAAATTACAAGTTAGAAGCATTTTGAAATAGAAGCTATTGACAACTAACACAAGACTCTGTTTTCTAGATGGGGAGAACTGATACATTACAGAAAATTAGTTCATTTGCAAGTATCATTTCTTCCGAGGTAGAAGACGTTCCGTTTGAAGGTACAAGATGGTGCACGACGGTGGAAGTATGACTTAACCGTCGACACGTTATGTTAACTAGTTTTAAGAAAATTCAGAATATTACTCACCATAAATCTCTGTAATTGAAAAATTAACAATATCCTAAAAACAACTTTAAAACATTATACAGCACATAAATATGTAGGACTCATAATATTTACAAAAGCTGCAGAAAACACTACCTAATCTCTCACATCAACAAAAACAGTAGTGCACGTTCCTTCATGTGATTCTAAAATCGGTCACCACACTGAAAAACCGACTAGGAAACATCATGTATCACTAGGTACACTCTCCTCTAGGTACAACCGTCTCCCCTAGATTAGCTATGTAAAGTCACAACACGTACTGTAACAAACTTCTAGAATGTTTGCTAACCTTTCTACAAACGATATAGTTATGTTGTTAAGAACAAACATAAATATTAATTATGAAACATGTAACATCTAGAAATGGTATTTATAATGATACTGTGCACATTTACAATAAATATGAAAACACAATTACTCTCGCCTAATATTAAGTGAAGAATCAAATTAGATGAAAAACAACGTGATAAACACAATGAGGTGACAAAAGTCGCAGGATAGCGATATGCACATTTACAGATGGCGGTAGTGTCGCGTACACAGGGTAGAAATGGGGAGTACATTGGCGGAGCTGACATTTGCACTTAGGCGATTCGTGTGAAAAAGTATCCGATGCGATTATGGCCGCACGACGGGAAATAACATACTTTGAACGCCAAATGCTAGTTGGAGCTAGACACATGGGACATTCCATTTCGGAAACCGTTAGGGAAATCAGTATTCCGAGATCCTCAGTGTCAATAGTGTGTCGGGAGTACCAAATTTTAGCGTTAATGGACTATGGCAGTAGACGACCGACGCGAGTGACTTTGCTAACAGCACTACAACGCCTGCAGCCCCTGTCCTAGGTCGTGACCGTATCGGTTGGACTCTAGACGACTGGAAAACCATGGCCTGGTCAGATGGGTCACGATTTCAGTTGGTAAGAGCTGATGGTAGGATCTCGAGTGTGGCGCAGATCGCAGGTTGTCAACAACGCACTGTGCAAACGGGTGGTGGTTCGATGGTGGTAAGGGCTGTGTTTACGTGGAATGGACTGGGCCCTCTCATTATATTCGCATACTTGGAGACAATTGGCAGCCATTCGAGGACGTCACGTTCACAGACAACTACGGATTTTTTTTAATGTCACCGGATCACATTCGTTCACGATTGGTTTGAACAACATTTTGAACAATTCGAGGGAATGGTTCGGCCACCCAGATCGGCCGGCGTGCGTCACATCGAACGTTTATGGGACATAATCTAGAGGTCATAAAATCCTGCACTGGCAACACTTTTGCATTTGTGGATGGCTATAGAGGCTGCATACATCGATATTTGTGCGGGGGCTTCCAACGACCTGTTGAGTTCATGCCACGCCGAGCTGCTGCACGACGTCGGGAAAAACGAGGTTTGACACGATGTTAGGAGGTATCCAATAACTTTTGTCACCTCAGTGTAAATCTTGGACTTGTTTTACAACGTCAATAAACTATTGGCGACTGTTTCAGATTGGACGTTCGGCTGAAGTCATTCCAGAATCTTCAAAAACAATAATTGAGACTCAGTTGCTTTTACTTAGCATACTTGTAACATTAAACGCCGTGGTATTATTAGATCCGAAATTTTGATGAACTGGATTTGCACACCTGGTTAATCGTGCTAAACAAATCGTGGGATGCAGTAAATGAAAAAGAAATACATTTCCTTAGTACCAAATATCGTAGAAGTTTGTCTGCTCGTCCAGGAGAATCACTGTACGCTTATATCTCTAACCTAAGAGTTCAGGCAGAACGGAGATCGGTTTACAAAATTGGAAAACGCGTATGAAGGGTGAGTCGATGTCAATAAAATAAGGATAGATTTCCACTTAAATTTACTGCTGCCATGTTATCAGATTATACCTCAATACGCCATACATTTCACAAACTGATAGGTCGTTCCCCAGCCATAAGTCAACAACACAGAGATAGGTTAATGTCACTTCATCTTGCTTCTTTCACCAGAAGGATGTCCACCACAGCTGGATAGTTAATTTCACAGAGTATAGCTTAGTTGTCGTTATTTCCAGTTACATCCAATTCCTCACGACTTTCTGGGTCAACAGTGGCGAAAAAGCTCGGCATAGTATTTTTTTCTGCACTTTATGCCTGATGGGCTCCTTTAGATATGGTGTTAGCTTTCCCTTATTTCACTGTAGTCTGACTTGCTCTGGGACACAAAAATGCGTAGTCTCGAATCATCTGAATCGCTCTCTCTCTCCTGGGTACTTCTATGGAATCGCTTGGAGAGCACAGAGGGAATCGGAGCAGCTGAGAAAATTCTTCCGTCAGTTCCGTCTCATCTGCCTCAGAGCCTTCAGGATTACGTAGAATTCTGCACTGTAGAATGTAAATTGGTTTGCCAGACGAATTTCATAACATGGTCAGGAAATGTACCTCAGTAGCCATGAGAGTTCCCCCAGACCCCTGTCTCCTTTCACCCCATCAGTATACGCTGTAACAGAATTGCAATACTTGTCTAAAAGATTTCGAAAGGATTACTAAAAAATGTCTTGAGGCTCAAACATTCCGAACATTTTTTGCCTTATATATACTTACTTCTACCATCTTTATCTCTGCTAATTACTCCGATTTCAAACCCATTTATATTTTGCCTCCCGCCGCCACCACCACTGATACAGCATCAACTAACTGCGAAAGGTACGAGGGTTGCCCAGAATGTAATGCACTGCATTTTTTTCTCAGCCGAAAAGAATGCTACGGATGCGGAACGTTACCTATGTATTATCTGAAATCTCTTGATTGAGGGCGTCAAGTTTCCGTCATTTCCGACAGATTGCGTAGCTGCAGGACAGTTTAAAAATGGCGTCTGTAGGTGATGTACGTTACAAACAAGGTGCCGTTATTGAATTTCTCACTGCAGAGAAAGAAACTGTGGGGAACAATCACAAACGCTTGTGCAAAGTCTATGGAGCATCTGCTGTCGACAGAAGTCCAGTTAGTCGCTAGGCATGGAGGGTGAGGTCATCAGAAGGCGGTTCCGCGGAGCTCCACGATGTGCAGCGGTCGGGGAGACTGTCAGAACCTGCCATGTTGCAGCGAGCTGATGTCATTCGAGAGGACAGACGCATTAAAACTCCGCAGTTGACGCTGCATCCGTCAGTCAGCAAAAGAAGTTCAACAGTGAAGCACTGGTTCCACCATCAAGACAAAGATTGGTACCGACCGCGCATACACGCCCTTGTTTTTCGCTTGAGGAAGCCCATAGAATGGGATGGAGATTACGTGGAAAACTAGGGTGTGTTGATAAAACACCATTATTTCGTGTGTGTAATTCTCATTGTGTACAATAAAGAATTGTTAAAGAAAAAAAGGCGGTGCATTACTTTCTGGGCAACCCTCGTAAATAGTTTTTTTAACAATTCAGAATATCAAAAATAAAAGCTCAGATCATAAAACATACACACACACAAACACACACACACACACAGAGAGAGAGAGAGAGAGACTTGCTGCCTCCTTCAAACTTTACTTCCATATAATCGTTGCCACAGCAGATCTCTGAGGGGGCTGTACTTTAGTACATCACTAGTTGCGCATTACATGTGTTCTACAAATACGCGTTTTCCGTGGTCTACTGGTCCTGCCAGGACCACACAGCATTGTACTTTGCCAGTTACATAACACTGCACTTCAGAGGTTTCACTGCAGGTTGTAACACTCCTTACGTATGTACTCTCTCATCATCGTAACCAATGCTGCTGCTATTACTCAACACTAAATATGTCGTCAAAATCTCTCTTACATCGTTGCTGAAATCGTTACCTTCTCCTTTGTTCACGCTTTTAAATTTCCGTCTTACTTTCGCCACACTCAGCAGCATATCTATTCTTTCCGCTTTTCACCCTCCTTTTTGTAAAGTTTACAGATCACTACAGAACAAATCAGATATAGTTGTAGAAATACGACGTTCGGATATCTGCATTTGCGAATGCGCTAGCGTTCAAGTTGGTAGATTAGATTGAAATGGGGAGAGACCGGCAATGATCAAATCATTTCGGAATCCACTAATATTAAATGTGATCTTTATATTACAGTTTCGGGGACTTTGGGAATTTAGTCGTATGTCGTGATATTGGATCCTGTTTGACACTGCACGCTTTTGTAGGACAACAGATGTCAACAAGACATGATCCTGCAGCGTATGTACGGTCGAAAAAACAAAACTGTTTGCATGGAAAATGGTAAGTCCTACGTCAACCATTCTCGTCTTGTACAGCCACCTCACAAACTGCGGCAACGCTATCGCCCCATTACGGCCCATGTTGGGTTATGAAGGCAACATATCATACCAGCAAGAAGTACTATATACAACATTGGAAAGTAATATCACTGAAATATTATACACTCAAGAGCCAAACAAAGTGATACACCGGCCAAATATCGTGTAGGGCCCAGGCGAAAACGCAGGAGTGACGCAACACGACGTGGCATGGACTCGACTAACGTCTGAAGTAGTGCTGGAGGGAATTGACACCATGAGTCCTGCAGGGCTGTCCATAAATCCGCGAGAGTACGAGAGGATGGAGATCTCTTCTGAACAGTACGTTGCAAGGCATCCCAGATACAATCAATAATGTTCAAGTCTGGGGCGTTTGGTGGCCAGCGGAAGTGTTTAAACCGAGAAGAGTGCCCCTGGAGCCACTCTGTAGCAATTTTGGACGTGTGGGGTGTTGCATTGTCCTTCAGGAATTGCCCAAGGCTGTCGGAATGCACAACGCACAAGAATGGATGCAGGTGATCAGGCAGGATTCTTACGTACGTGTCACCTGTTAGAGTCGTATCTAGACATGTAAGGGGGTCCCATATCACTCCAACTGCACACGCTCCACACTATTACAGAGCCTCCACCAGCTTGAAAAGTACCCTGTTGACATGCAAGGTCCATGGATTCATGAGGTTGTCTCCAAACCCGTGCACGTCCATCTGCTCGATACAATTTGAAACGAGACTCGTCCGATCAGGCAACACGTTTCCAGTCATCAACAGCCCAATGTCGGTGTTCACAGGCCCAGACGAGGCGTAAAGCTTTGTGTCGTGCAGTCATCAAGGGTACACGAGTGGCCCATATCGATGATGTTTCGTTGAATGGTTCGCACGCTGACACTTGTTGGTGGCCCAGCATTGAAATCTGCACCAATTTGTGGAAGTGTTGCACTTCTGTCACGCTGAACAATTCTCTTCCGTCGTCGTTGGTCCCGTTCTTGCAGGATCTTTCTCCGGCCGCAGCGATGTCGGAGATTTTATGTTTTACCGGATTCCTGTTATTCACGGTACACTCATGAAATGGTCGTAGGGGAGAATCCCCACTTCGTCACTAACTCGGAGATGCAGTGTCCTATTGCTCGTGCGCAGACTATAACACCACATTCAAACTCACTTAAATCGTAATAACATGCTATTGCAGAAGCAGTAACCGATCTAACAATTGCACCAGACACTTCTTGTCTTATATAGGCGTTGCCGACCACAGAGCCGTTTTTTGCCTTTTTACACATCTCTGTGTTTGAATACGCATGCCTATACCAGTTTCTTCGGCGCTTCAGTTTATATGGATGTGTAGGAAGTCGACAGCGATCGCGAAATATGTAGTGATTTGACCGGCAGCGATAGATGCGGTCCGAAGGAGCTGTTGGCGTTTCTGTGCAAGTAGTTAAAGGTTAAAGTGCCTGGTCATCATACGGTGAATGAGAATTAGGTTCTGCCATATGGCTAGCTTCATGTCCCCGTCGTGATAGATACCAACGGTTTTTCTGTAGTAGATTCTCTTTTATTGATGAACACAACACTGGTGCATATAAGAGAACTATTGTGGTATGAGATAACAAAAACCGTATCGCAAAATTTTAAACAAAATTCATCTAAGTTATTTTAATGGCGTTTATTTTATAAGGGTGAGAGGATATTATCATTTTGAGGAGTGAGTTTAGATAATCAGACTTGTAGAAAAATTTTATCTTTTGCAAAGCTCGTATTTCAAGTGTAGGAGAGAGTAAGTAAACGAATAATGATATACTTTTTTTCTAAATTACGCTCTCAAATACAAGCCCCAAGCTCAACAGAAATCCTTTTTCCTTTCATCCGGCAAAATTAAAACTCACTAACATTCCCAATTTCGAATGCAGTCAGGGTCAAATTACGTTGCCAATGAGAAACTGTTGTCTGAATGCATAAAATCTTTTACAGAATTAGCAGACAGATCGGAAAACAGACGCAGAAGAATTGAGTAAGAGAGACTACATGTTTCATGATGAGCTCATAAATTTTGGTGTGTGAGTAAAATTACAAAAATTCTGGAAAAAAGGTAAGTTCAGCGTATTGGTTCTGCCAGAAAATATTTATTAAAGTCCGTTTGGACATTTACAAGTGAGATAAGGAGGTACGAAATTCCACGATTTTCCAATCGACAGGACAAGCGTAGAATACTTATTTACAAAGGAAACTATGATTCATTTCTCCCTAATTTTCAAGGAAAATAGAACTCAATAGTTTCGGTAGTCTGTGGGTATGAAACCACAGATGCCAGACGACGGAATGCACTACATTTTGTCTTACTGCAATTACAATTTAATTAGAAAAATGACTATTTACGTTCTGATTTGACGTTTTTAAATTACCTTGCAGATATTATCACCATTCAAAATGTTTTTCAATATAGAGGAAACGCATCTACACTGCTGGCCACCGTAAATGCAACACCCTGAAGGAAGCATCCGAATCAAGTGAAATTTACACCATGAGTTTGCAGCGATGAGATATGCAACTGATTAGAATTTCAGCGCAGACGCACATCACGCGCGCCTGTGGCGCCACCTTATAGCGCCATTTAAGGCTTGGCGATTTCGACGAGTGTACGTTCGGCACGTGTGTTTACCTTGTGGTTGTTTCACAAGACGATCAGTTATGCCTCGTAAATAACATCGAACATCTTTTGATCAAGTATCCGAGTTCGACAGAGGAAGGATAGTGGCTTACCGAGATTGTGGATTATCATACAGAGAAATCGCTAGTCGTGTTGGACGAAACCAAACAACTGTAATGCGGATATGTGACCGTTGGATGTAGGAGGGTACGACGGACCGACGTGGTCGATCACATTCACCTCGGTGCACCACTGCACGTGCTGATAGGCAAATTGTGCGCATGGCAGTGACGGATCGCTCAGTGACATCCCGAACCATAGCACAGCATATTGCGTCTGTAACGCATCATCCAGTGTCTGCGCGTACCATTCGACGCCGTTTACAGCAGAGTGGTCTGTCCGCAAGCCGTCCATTGCTTCGTCTACCATTGACGCAGAACCACAGACGTCTCCGTCGCCAATGGTGTGATGACAGACGGATGTGGACGGCAGAATGGAATGACGTTGTCTTTACTGACGAGGCACGCTTCTGTCTGCAGCACCACTATGGTCGGATTCGAGTGTGAAGACACCGTGGAGAGAGGATGCTGGACAGCTGCATTATGCACCGCCACACTGGCCTTGCACCGGGTATTATGGTATGGGACGGTATTGGATATTACTCTCGCACGCCTCTAGTACGCATTGCCGGTACTTTAAATAGCCGGCGCTACATATCCGAGGTGCTGGAGCCAGTTGTCCTTCCTTACCTTCAGGGCTCGGCCACAGCCATATTTCAACAGGATAATGCGCGACCACACGTGGCACGCATTGTCCAAAGGTTCTTCGTCAATAACCAGATTGAATTGCTTCCCTGGCCGGCTCGCTCTCCGGATCTTTCGCCGATAGAAAACATTTGGTCCATGGTTGCTCAACGAGTGACCCAGATTACATCCCCAGCTGCCACACCAGATGATCTTTGGCAACGTGTGGAAGCTGTTTGGGCTGCTGTACCCCAGGAACACATCCAACGTCTCTTTGACTCAATGCCGAGACGTGTGGCAGCGGTGATCTCCAACAATGGCGGCTACTCTGGCTACTGATTCTGGCAGGAGCCACATGTCACAGACGTCTGTAAACGTAATCGTTTGATACTTGGTCAACATGTTATCTACAAAATAAATTTTGTTGTGCTACCTCTTGTCTTTCTTGGTGTTGCATTTACGGTGGCCAGCAGTGTATTATGGGAGAGTTCGCTTATGTGAGGCAGATTCTGACTACAGAAAATGCTCATCTCTGTTGGGAAGTATCAGAACCTAGCTTCTGGTAAACCTTTCGCGATGTGAGGCCGTGGTCCCAGAAACTCTTGTTCCTGACGTTTCCTCCAGGACAGCGCTGGACATCCTCAGAGGCGCTCCTCCGCTGAGTCTTGCCGACTGACCGGTCGGACGTCCGAGAGCGACATATATACTCTAGGAATAAGGGCGTGGTCGAAGTAAAACGTGATGAGCAGAGATAATCCTTGTCAAAGATAAAACTTAACTATCGATTGTCGTCTTGTCAAAGATAAAACTGTCTATCGATTCTGTAGAGCTTTTGTTAGTATGTCGCTAAGTCAAATTGCCTCCACTTTCCTATTAAAATTGTCCTGATGCTTATAAATTTCAATGGCTTCTCTACATAGTCGTGGATAATAATTTGACGTTGTAGATAAAATTTTTGTTTCAGAAAACTTCTCTTCGTTGTTTCGTGACTGAAAAGCATGCTCTACTGCAGCTGATTTCTCTATTTTTCCTAGTCGGCAAGGACTTTTGTGCTCTTTTAGCCATGTATTTAGGCTCCTCTTGGCAGTTACAATATAAACTTTTCCACACGTACACGGAATTTTGTATACAATGGCTCTGAGCACTATGGAACTTAACGTCGATGGTCATCAGTCCCCTAGAACTTAGAACTACTTAAACCTAACTAACCTAAGGACATCAAACAACACCCAGTCACTACGAGGCAGAGAAAATCCCTAACCCCGCCGGGAATCGAACCCGGGAACTCGGGCGTGGGAAGCGAGAACGCTACCGCACGACCACGAGCTGCGGACTTTTGTATACACCACATGTCGACAGACGAGAGTGGTTATCCTTCTCACATCAGAGTACTTGACTCATTTTCTTTGTTGGTCTAAAGACCGGTCTGATGTCATGTGTCTGTAAAATATTACCTATCTGATCAGTTACTTTCTTAATAAAAGGGGGAGAAACTGTATTTTTCCATCGTTGTAGTTCATCCTTGTCCTTAGGTCTTGTGGCCCTTTGTCGACGAAGGACAAGGATGAACCACAAAGATGGAAAAATACAGTTTCTCTCCCTTTTATTAAAAAAGTAACTGATCAGATAGGTAATATTTTACAGACACATGACATCAGACCGGTCTTTAGACCAGCAAAGAAAATAAGTCAAGTACTCCGATCTGTGAAGGATTAACACTCTCGTCTGTCGACATGTGTTGTGTACAAAATTCCGTGTACGTGTGGTAAAGTTTATATTGTAACTACCAAGAGGAGCCTAAATACATGGCTGAAAGAGCAAAAAAGTCCTTTCCGACTAGGAAAAATAGAGAAATCAGCTGTAGCAGAGGATGCTCTTCAGTCACTAAACAACGAAGAGAAGTTTTCTGAAACAAAAATTTTATCTACAACGTCAAATTATTATCCACGACTATGTAGAGAAGACGTTGAAATTTATAAGCATCAGGATAATTTTAATAGGAAAGAGAAGGCAATGAAAGTTAGCGATATACGGACAGTAACTCTGCAGAATCTCTAGACAATTTTATCTTTGACAATATACAATCAATAGTTAAGTTTTATCTTTGACAAGGATTATCTCTGCTCATCACGTGTTACTTCGACCACACCCTCTTTCCTAAGGTACACAGGGTGGTCCATTGATCGCGACCGCGCCAAATATCTCACGAAATAAGCGTCAAACGAAAAAACTACAAAGAACGAAACTTATCTAGCTTGAAGGAGAAAACCAGATGGCGCTATGGTTGGCCCGCTAGATGGCGCTGCCATAGGTCGAACGGATATCAACTGCGTTTTTTAAAATAGGAACCCCCATTTTTATTACATATTCGTGTAGTACGTAAAGAAATATTAATGTTTTAGTTGGACCACTTTTTTCGCTTTGTGATAGATGGCGCTGTAATAGTCACAAACATATGGCTCACAATTTTAGATGAACAATTGGTAACTGGTAGGTTTTTTAAATTAAAATAGAGAACGTAGGTACCTTTGAACATTTCATTTCGGTTGTTCCAATGTAATACATGTACCTTTGTGAACTTATCATTTCTGAGAACGCATGCTGTTACAGCGTGATTACCTTTAAATACCACATTAATGCAACAAATGCTCAAAATGATGTCCGTCAACCTCAATGCATTTGGCAATACGTGTAACGACATTCCTCTCAACAGCGAGTAGTTCGCCTTCCGTAATGTTCGTACATGCATTGACAAGGCGCTGACGCATGTTGTCAGGCGTTGTCGGTGGATCACGATAGCAAATATCCTTCAACTTCCCCACAGAAAGAAATCGGGGGACGTCAGATCCGGTGAACGTGCGGGCCATGGTATGGTGCTTCGACGACCAATCCACCTGTCATGAAACATGCTATTCAATACCGCCTCAACCGCACGCGAGCTATGTGCCGGACATCCATCATGTTGAAAGTACATCGCCATTCTGTCATGCAGTGAGACATTTTGTAGTAACATCGGTAGAACATTACGTAGGAAATCAGCATACACCATTTAGATTGCCATCGATAAAATGGGGGCCAATTATCCTTCCTGGCCGGCCGGGGTGGCCGAGCGGTTCTAGGCACTACAGTCGGGAACCGCGCAACCGCTACGGTCGCAGGTTCGAATCCTGCCTCGGGCATGGATGTGTGTGATGTCCTTAGGTTAGTTAGGTTTAAGTAGTTCTTAGTTCTAGGGGACTGATGACCTTAGAAGTTAAGTCCCATAGTGATCAGAGCCATTTGAACCATTATCCTTCCTGCCATAATGCTGCACCATACATTAACCCACCAAGGTCGCTGATGTTCCACTTGTCGCAGCCATCGTGGATTTTCCGTTGCCCAATAGTGCATATTATGCCGGTTTACGTTACCGCTGTTGGTGAATGACGATTCGTCGCTAAATAGAACGCGTGCAAAAAATCTGACATCGTCCCGTAATTTCTCTTGTGCCTAGTGGCAGAGCTGTACACGACGTTCAAAGTCGTCGCCATGCAGTTCCTGGTGCATAGAAATATGGTACGGGTGCAATAGATGTTGATGTAGCATTCTCAACACCGACGTTTTTGAGATTCCCGATACTCGCGCTATTTGTCTGCTTCTGATGTGCGGATTAGCCGCGACAGCAGCTAAAACACCTACTTGGGCATCATCATTTGTTGCTGCTCGTGGTTGACGTTTCACGTGTTTCCTTGAATTCCGTAACTATCCGGTGAACAGTCCGGGCACTTGGCTGATGTCGTCCAGGATACCGAACGGCATACATAGCACACGCCCGTTGGGCATTTTGATCACAATAGCCATACATCAACACGATGTCGACCTTTTCCGCAATTGGTAAACGGTCCATTTTAACACGGGTAATGTATCTCGAAGCAAATACCGTCCGCACTGGCGGAATGTTACGTGATACCACGTACTTATACGTTTGTGACTATTACAGCGCCATCTATCACAATGCGAAAAAAGTGGTCCAACTGAAACATTCATATTTCTTGACGTACTACACGAATATGTAATACAAAATGGGGGTTCCTATTTTAAAAAACGCAGCTGAAATCCGTTTGACCTATGGCAGCGTCATCTAGCGGGCCAACGATATCGCCATCTGGTTTCCCCCTTCAAGCTAGACAAGTTTCGTTCTTTGTAGTTTTTTCGTTTGACGCTTATTTCGTGAGATATTTGGCCCGGTCACGATCAGTGGACTACCCTGTATATGTCGCTCTCGGGATGTCCGACCGGTCAGTCGGCAAGACTCAGCGGAGGAGCGCCTCTGAGGATGTCCAGGGCACTCCTGGACGAAACGTCAGGAACAGAAGAGTTTCTTGGACCACTTCCTCACATCTCTAAAGGTTTTCCAGCAGCTATGTCATTAGGTTGTGAAAGCCTTCATTCTATTATCAGAACTTAGTTCTAATTGCGCCTGAGGTGTAGAGCAGTTACAATATTTTACTACGCCGCTTAATATTGTCGAGAATTCATGATTTTTAAAAGTGTTGAATTACTAGTTCTTTGAGTGTATGTTCTTGCAGGGCTTTAATATCTGAAGCTGAAGAGCTGTTGCAACAATAGTTATACGACTATATTCTTCAACTTGTACTGTTCAGTCCTTCAAACCGATGAGTATAATAATGGGGCCAAATCTCTAGCTTAATATGGCTTATTTATAATATGTGATACCGTGTGCGATAGTTTGGAATATTAGGGATCGGTATTTCATATTAGGATAACTTCAGCTTGCCATCGAAGTAGCTAGATTGAGACTCATAGTTTTACAAAGTGGTTTCATAGTTTTTTAAGCTTTGTGAAGCCTTCTGGTGATGATACTTTTGTGCTGGTAATTAATGGGCATCATACCACATTTGTGTGGCAAACAAAGCAAGAGGCAATCGTGTCCACCTCATCTGTTTATCACCACATTCCACGTGTAAAATGCAGCCTTTTGTGTGGAATTCACGGACCGTTTAAAACGCATTATCTCCAAGAAACAGAAAGCTGATGGGCAAATAACACAAGTCAAGTAGTAACGTCATTTTTTTTATAATGAGGTTACTTGGAGAGCAATAACAATGTAAAATGCTATAAGCGGCCTCTGCGAAACGGGAATCTTCACATGTAAAAGGCATATAATTAGAGACAATGGCTTTGCAGTAGACACGAGTTTGCCAAACAAGATTCCAACAATGAAGTACATGCGAGTCCAAATGGTATCTGGCCAGCTTCCAAAATCAACAACCCCCCATAAAGAGCCATCAGCTCCAGAAAAATCAACACGTTGTGAAAGTGACGGATAGCTAACATCGTCTCCATACAGAGAACGTTTGAAACAATTCAGAGACGAGGTACCTGTAGCAGAATCAAATGCGATAGAAGCAGAAGATTTGTTCTCGAAAAAAAAAAAAAAAAAAAAAAAAAAAAAAAAAAAAAAAAAAAACACAGGAAACATAATCTGCCAGTATGATACAAAATTAATAGAGAACAGTGCTTCAGATGTGAAATCTGAAGAAGAAGAAGACACTGAATGAACAGTCTGCTGTGGTCGTTTCTCTGCAAACTAAAACAGAGAAATTAGCACAGTGAATGTAATGCTATTCTTGGGCTACCGATTAATGTTAACTTGAAAAAGAGCTTTTGTATGCACTGACTGCAGTTCTTTTGCGCAATAAACGCAGAAAATGTACGAGAAGCATTAAGGAAGTCAATCTTATTGTTTTCTTTTCAATCCCGCGTCCGGCCATCCTCATTTAGGTTTTCCGTGATTTCCCTAAATCGCTCCAGGCAAATGCCGGGATGGGTCCTTTCAAAGAGCACGGCCGACTTCCTTCCCCATCCTTCCCTAATCCGATGAGACCGATGACCTCGCTGTCTGGTCTCCTCCCCAAAAAACAACAACAACAATCTTATTGTTTTGCGCTGTTACCTGTTCTTACATTTTGCAATATTATTGTTTTATCTGAGTGTCTTATTAGGGCATCATTCATATTTGGATTCAAGTGGAAAGGAAGGAAAAGGGGTAGGTGAGAAATCGGGACTCGCAGCCGCACATAACAGCGCAGTATTGCAATGGCGAAAGTTGGAAAGTTTTGTCGGACCGAGACTCGAATCCGGATGTCCGCTCCTCCAAACAGAGTTTCTTTAGGCGTCACAGCCACCAGGACACACATCCCATCCCATCCAAACTCTCAACTTATCGCACACTGCATTGTAGGGTCCGTCATCCAGTATACCTCCTTCTCCCAAGTTCTTTATTCTCTTAGTGGTTCGTACGATATTTGTGCATCCACACTGAAACGTATGTCACTCTCGATTATATTAATATAGCTCAGTGTTATCCGTTCTGTTGGACATGTCCGACAGAACAGACAATACTCAGTTACATTACTTTCGATTCTAATTGACTTATTTGTGATTCATTCAAATTTACATGTATTGTTAATTAGCACGAAGTTAGTAAATAAAATTTAAAGTACAATGATTTCATGCAGATTTCCAATAAACAAACAACAGTTATATCTAAAGTTGTAATACAGAGTGGAGTAATTTGAAACGAAGAGCGATTCACCTCATGGATGAGAATAGTATGAAGTCCACCCAACACTGGCATCAATTAACTGCCTCATCGAATGAGGCATTGAGGTGGTCAGTCTTTGGAAATATGTCTCATCATCCGCGAGACCCTCCCGTGTATCCAACAATAGATATCACAGTTGGCCTGGTGTGCGTAGCGGCGATGTCGAACAGTGAAAGTTGACATGGTGCTCCATTTTGGCCCACAAAATTTCAATAGGATTAAAGTACGGCTCTCGAACAGGTCAGTCGATCATGTCGGCGTCAGCCTGTTGCGAAAACCATTGCTGCACGATTCGACTCGAGTGACTGGTGAGTGAGCCTGCTCCAACTGGGTCACTCCAATAGGATGGTTCATCGTCACACTCAGCACCATAATATATTTCATGATGTGCACATACTGATCCGTGGCGAGGTGACCATAAATCGAATGAAGTATCCCTATTCCATCTGATGACTACCACCCCACCACGAGACTGTGATGCAACCATCAAGCGAATGTTGTGCCACTTACTGTGGGTCGCAAAGTGCTCTCTGTGGCCTATAGCCGACCGATGTGGCCGAGCGGTTCTAGGCGCTACAGTCTGGAACCGCGCGACCGCTACGGTCTCAGGTTCGAATCCTGCCTCGGGCATGGATGTGGATAGGTTAGTTAGGTTTAAGTAGTTCTAAGTTCTAGGGGACTGATGACCTTAGAAGTTAAGTCCCATAGTGCTCAGAGCCATTTGAACCATTTTGTGGCCTGTAGACTGCCACTGGAGCCTCATTCACTAAGATAAGTATTGAGTCTTCTTAGAAGATGATGTGTTGTCAGTCACGGTCTACATTCAATTCAGCGAACGCTAGCCTATAAAGTTTGTGGTCATCATACAGGATCTCTCTATTAGCAGCCCTATTTGCTCTAAGATGATCATCCTATTAGCAGTGCGAATAGTTTGTGACCGTCCAGGGAAATGGGTCTCATTGTTAAGTTGGAGGGTGGTTAGAAACGGACGTTCCGTGCAGTTGCCTTGCTGAGGTGTCATCACCTTTCCTAAGACCAATCCTCGACGCTGGCCAGTTACCTATTTCGCGCCACCGCTTTATCCACTTCTGGGCACGGCGAAGTTGAACGCCGCACCTGGCTGCCCTTTCATGCGCACTGAAATCATAAAACTGGACGAGTATCAGGACGCTGTCTCTCGGTGACCTAATATGCAGAGACATCCTGTCACTAAATGACTGGCATATACCTATCTCTCGCGCAGTGTGTTATCATGTTTGGCATAAATCGGTTATATTCGTGTTACGCTTGCAACGCATCAAAAAAACAATGCAATATAAAAATAAATTGTATCGAGGGGACGCGAACGATACTTGATTCGTAAAACCCCAGAGTCTGAAATGCTGGAAGGCGGCTACCAGGTAACAGTAGAGATTTGCTCTTATTAGTTTTATCAAGGTGGAAAAGTCTCGGTGTTTCAAACAGACGAAAGTAAGTGACAAAATGTGTATATTCCGATCAGCCAGAACATTATAAGCAGTGTCCACTGTCCATGCAAAAGCAGCGTCACCTTGCGAGCAATGACTGCAAGTCAGGCATACGCATGGTGCATCTGCTATCAGTGAGCGTGCTGTCCGTATGCAGATTGGGGAAGGTGCGCGATCTATCTGAGTTTGACAGAGGGCAGGTTGTAATGACCTGGACGATCGGAGCGAATGTTTCGGAAAGTGCACGAATTGTCGGGTGTTGGAGGAGTGTTGTGATGAGTATATGAGTGTCTTCAATACGTCGTGAAAACCAGGTGAAACCTCATCCAGACGTCGTGGCGTTGGGCGGCCACCCCTCATTGAAGATGTCGGACGTCGTAAGCTGGGCAGACTGGTAAAACAGCACAGGCGGCAAACTGTAACGGAACTAACATCAGACTTGAATGCTGGACGGAATACAAGTGTGTCTGAACACACAGTGCACCGAATACCCTTAACGATGGTCCTCCGCAGCCAACAACCCGTGCATGCGCCAATGTTAACACCACGACATCGGCAACTACGACTGAAATGGGCACGTGACCGTCGGCACTGGACGTTGGTGCTCTGATGAATCCCGATACCTTCTTCGTCGTGCGAATCCGTCGTCTTCCAGCGGAACAACTCGTTGACACCGGTACTGCCAGACGGAGACAAGCTAGCGGTGGCTCTTTTATGCTGTGGGGAACATTCAGGTGGGCATCCGTGGGCCCAGCGAAGCTCGTGCAAAACAGCACAGCGGCCGAGGAGTATCGTATACTGATTGCAAACCACCTACATTCCTTCGTGACATTCATGTTTCCCTATGGCAGTGGCATTTATCAACAAGATAATATGCCATAATACATGGCCAAGAGTGTGACGGAGTGGTTCGAGGAACACAGCGGCGAGTTCTAGCTGAAGTGCTGTCCCACAACACGTCAAACCCGAACACATCAAACACAACTGAGCTCACCGTCCCGCTTCCCGGAATTTACGGGAATGAGGTGAGTTGTGTGCAGATGTTGCACCAACTCCCTCCAGTGACCAACCGAGGCCTCATTGCTTCCATGCCTCGACGCGTCGCCGCTGTTATCCGTGCCGAGGGTGGACATACCGGCTAATCCGTGTATATAACAATTATACTGCTGGACAAAAAATAGTTCACCTGGAAAGACGACCTGGATTTTGCTCCGACAACGGCATATGTTATCTGGGAGATAGTAAATGTACTGATAGTGGTTCAACGTCGTCCGCCAACACATAGCGTAGTGACATGGTGCCAGAGGGCCATCTGTGTCAACCCTTCACAGACAGAAGCCTCAGTGTGTGAAGCAAGAAGGCACCCATTCCACAGAGACGCAGTCGTGCTTCCTGCGGCCAACTGAGCCACTTAGAAAGGAGTCAAATTGTGGCCTTCCAAGTGGCGGGAGAACTGTCACTCAGGTTAGGCGTACTGCCTCAGCTGCGCAACGATGCTGGTATCAGTGGTCACGCAAACATTCTCTCACTTGCAGACGAGGTTCTGGACGTCGACGCAGGCAAGATCGTCTTATTGTAAGGGCAGCAGTTGTAGATCGTACAGCTATAACACAGGTAAGATGTATTGTGTCAACACGGACTGTTGCGAACCGGTTACTAGCAGTGTAACTACGGGCACGCACACCCCTGGCCCGTCTTCCACTCGCTCCACTGCATCGAAGTGCGTGACTCGACTGGTGCCGTCAGAGGAACTTAGAAGGTGGTATGGCGCGCCGTAGTCTTCAGCAGTGAACGCAAATTCTGCGTGTACGCAAGTGATGATCGTTTGCTCGTGCGATATAGACCTGGTTAGCGCTGCATTCGTCCAATAGACGTTGGTCCCCCCACCCCCCCCCACCCCCACCCCCCCACTCAGGCCTTATGATTTGGGGTGCGATAAGCTGCAACTCTCCTTCACCATTAGTATTTCCGGAGGTGACGCTAACCAGCACTCGTTAAGTGCAGAATGTTGTTAAATCCGTTCTTTTGCCGTTCTTCCTACACGAAGGTGATTTGTTGTTCCAACAGGATAATGCCATCCCACATACTTCCCGTGGAAGTCAACGTGCACTGCAACGCGTGCAGCAACTTCCCTGGACAGCAGGATCTTCGGACTTGTCTCCAATCGAACACGTGTGGGCTATGATGGGACGAGAAGAAGTGACTCGTACGATTCGTCAACCGACAACTCTAACAGAACTACGCGAACAGTTGGAGCAGGCATGGCATCGTGTAGCCCGGGACAGTATTCGCCATCTGTACGAACGACTGGATGCGAGAAGCAGCGCCCGCATAGCCGCCCGTGGAGGCTACACCACGTGCTAGTACGTGTGTTTCAGGATGGGTCCATACCTGGTACGTCAGAACCGCTTGTGCTATGGATTTGTAAATGTAATCATTTCATGTACTTCATATGCAACAATAAATCTTGAGTAAATCGAAAAATTGTAAAAGAGTGTACGAGCTTTTCTATGGTAGTTTGAAGGAAACACACAAAATCATAATGATACAGAAATCAAATCTTTACAGTAATAAGGTAACAAATACACTGCTAAGAGAGTGTTGCATGTGGTACTGCGTCATTGCCAGTGTGTGTTGCGTTATCACTGGTACGAGCTGTACACAACCGAAGATACCCGTCAAGACATGCGAACATTTTCGTTTTGTACATATCACACCTCGATTCGATGTAAATATTTCAGATACCTCTCATAAAGAGGCTAGAAGCCTCAAAATCAATAGAGAAAAAATAAAATGAAAAACAATTAATTGAAGTCGATTGCATCTTTCTCTTAAAACGCATTAAACACTTATTTTAGTAATCAGTCCTCAGTGATTCGATACAGCCCACCACTAATTCCTCTTTTGTGACAACCTCTCCATTTAAAAGTAGAATATATACCCGACGTTCTCTATTGTTGTATGTATTACAATCTCTGTTTTCCGGTGCAGTTTTTACCCTTTACCGCTCCTTCTAGTAGCATGGAAGTTATTCTCTGATGACGTTCTATCATCCTGTCCTGTCTTCTTGTCAATGTTTTCCGTGTATTCGTTTCTTCGCCGATTCTGGAGAGAACCTCCTCATTCCTCACAATTGCAGCCCACCACATTTTCAAAATCCTTCTATAGTACGAAATCTCAAACGCTTCCACTCTCTCCTTTCTCGGTACCCCACAGTCAATGATTCTCTTCCACACAATGCTGTGTTCCAGACCTACAATTTCAGAAATTTGTTGCTCGAATAAAGGCCAACGTTTGATATTAATAGACTTATGTTGGTATAAATACCCTCTTTGCCCTGCAGTAATCCGGTCTTTATGTTCTCCTTGCATCATCCGACACGTGTTATTTAGTAGAGCCCTGAACTTCGTCTACTTTGTAGTCCTCTGCTTTGATGTTAAGTTTGTCGCCAATCTCACTTCTGCTGCTCATCTCCTGCGTCATCCTTCAGTTTACATTGTGCACTCATTATACTGCCCTTTCCATTCAGAATATCCTGTCATTCTTCTTCACTTTGACTGAGGACAGAAATGTCATCAGTGAATCTTATCAACTGTATGCATCACCACGAATTTTAACCCCACTTTTGGAACTTTCTTGCAAAACTCGTATGGACTAGATTGACTCCTCGGTGTCTTTATTAAAACCTATTTAGCCTTATCCCCTTTCGAAATTTGAAGGTTGCGTGCTATCTGGACACCAGTTGGTGGACATTATTGTGGAGTGTGTCCACCCTTTGCCTTGATGACGGCTCGAACTCTGCTAGTGACACTTTCAATGAGCTGTCTGGATGTCTGTTGAGGAATGGCTGCCCATTCTTCCTCAATGAGAGAAGGTAGTGATGTTGGTCGCTGTGAACTGGAGCGAATTGCACCTTCTAACTCATCCAACGGGTTTAGGTCGGAACCCTTGGCTGGCCAGTTCATTTCAGGAATGTTGTCCACAAACCATTGCCTCACAGATGATGCTGCAATCATTGTCTCTCTACTGTTCGTATACAGTACACAGGACGCAATGTGTAAAATGTGTTAATATCCTCCCGTATTTAGCTTTTTCTTTAAAGCGCAATTAGGGAAACACACCCTGACCACGAAAACAACTCCCTTACCTTAACACCATTTAACACTTCTGCGGATGTCTCAAAGATCTGTACCAGGCGACCTTACCAATCAGCATATCGCTCCCCACGGGATCACATAAATTTAATTACAGGTGTCGCACACAGGATAACTTACTGAAATTAATTTATTAAACAGGGGTTGTCCTAATATACGTGAAACATGGGTTCTGTAGCTCACAGGACAATAAAAGTAGGGATTTCTTCGAACTACTGAATGAAACAATGATCACTATACACAGAAGTGACAAAAGTCATGGGATAGCGACACGCACACATGCAGATGGCGATAGTATACACAATGTATAAAAGGGCAGGGCACTGGCCGAGCTGTCATTTGTGCTCAGGTTTGGTTTGAAGAACATTCTGAGTACTGCGAGCGAATGATTTGGCCACCTAGATTGCCCGATATGAATCCTACCGAACATTTATGGGACACAATTGCGATGACAGTTCGGGCAAAAAATCCTGCATTGGCAACTCCTGGCTCAATATCTCTCCAGGGGACTTCAAATGGCTTGAGTCCGTGGCACGTTTCCGAAGGGATTATGGGCGCACGACGGCAATTAACAGACTTTGGACGCGGAACGTTTGTTGGAGCTAGGCGCATGGGACATTACATTTTGGAAATCGTTAGGGAATTCAATATTCCGAGATCCACAGTGTCAAGAGCGTGCCAAGAATACTAAATTTCAGACGTTACCTCTCTCCACGGACAACGCACTGGCCGACGGCCTTCGCTTAACGAGCGAGAGCAGTGGCGTTTGTGTAGAGTTGTCAGTGCTAATAGACATGCAAAAATCAATGTGGAACATACGACGAACGTATCCGTTACGACAGCACAGCGAAATTTGGCGTTAATGGGCTATGGCAGCAGACAGCCGAAGTGAGTGTATTTGCTAACAGCACGACATCGCTTGCAACGCCTCTCCTGGCCTCGTGACCCTAGGCAACTGGAAAACGGTGGCCTGGTCACATGAGTCCCGATTTCAGTTGGTAGGAGCTGATGGTAGAGTTCGAGTGTGGCGCAGACCCCACGATGCCGTAGACTGAAGTTGTCAACAAGACAATGTGAAAGCTGGCGGTGGCTCCATAAAAGCGAACACTGTGTTTACATGGAACGAACTGCGTCCTCTGGTCCAACTGAACCAAGCACTGAATGGAAATGACTATGTTAGGCTACTTGGAGACCATTTTTAGCTATTCGTGGACGAAATTTTTATGGATAACAATGCGCCATGTCACCGTGCCACAATTTTCCACGATTGGTTCGAAGAACATTCTGAACAGTTCGAGCGAATGATTTGACCACCTAGATTGCCCGATATGAATCCTGCCGAACATTTATGGGACACAATTGAGAGTACAGTTCGGGCAAAAAATCCTGCGTTGGCAACACTTGGCTCAATATCTCTCCAGGGGACTTCAAACGACTTGAGTCCATGCCACTTCGAATTTTTGCACTACTCCGACCAGATGGAGGTCGGCCACGATATTAGGAGCTATCGTATCACCTTTGTCACCTCGATGTTAAACCCTATTCATGACAACTGCCCATGACAACAACCAGAGAGGAAAGAAGGAATTAAAGAAATAATTATACATGTACCCACTATCTTGACTGAGCACATGTTGAGCTCAGATTTGCTAATAAAAATGTGAAAATTGTAACATCCTTCTGAAACCTTTCTATACAACCTATACTCGAACTGTGAATGATGCAGTTGCTCACCATACTTATTTCTGTCTCTCTCTCTCTCTCTCTCTCTCTCTCTCTCTCTCTCTCTCTCTCTCAGAGTCTGGAATCGAAGTCCCTCTCTCTGATGAAATGTCCGCTGGTGAGTATCGGATGGAAGTAAGTTCCACTGAGTACTGCCAGCAAGAAGTAGAATTTTTACTCTATCTTTTGCGTGAGAGTCTTGTTCGTGATTTTGCTCGCCAATGACAGAGATTCTTCAGAGTGTCAAGCAATCAGGTGGATTCTAATAATGCAACAATCTCCCTTCCATAATCAGTTTAAAATAATTAAACAGTCGCGAAGGTTTTTACGGTTGGGGCTCAGAAACAGGCAACATCTGACTGTCCGTTTTTGCACCTCAGCCAATCAGGTAGCATAGAGCAACAATTCAGTTAACTTGGTGCCAACCTGACGGCTACGGGTGCTGTGTTCTTAAGCACAAAAGATCTGGACGGTGTCTTCCCTCACGCCGCTTGAGGGATCTTATCTTTGTGCCGTCCAAGGCTTAGCAGTTCCCGGAACAGGTACTTGCTGCAGGGCGCAGGACATTGTGATACTGCGCTCCTCGTCATTGATGCCTCACGATGCGTCTACTTGGCGCCAGTGGACTCGCCCCAGAACTCACTTCCTTCTGCTGATTTCATGTGATCTTTTTTACAGCAGTGTTCGACTGTTCCTGTTCATCATTGTATGAAGTTTGCTTGATCTTGGTTTAGTTGTGCTTTTTTCTCCGCGTCTCTACCTCACAGTCACATCACTAACAGGCGAACTGGGCAGCTTTAGAAGTTTTGAAACGTCCTTGATGAGTAGCCTACGTTCGAAGTCACTGGACTCTGCTGACAGGCTCTTTCTGTTGGTACTACTCCTATACTGAGAATACAATACTCTCCACCTCCTTTAATAGTGGTGTATCCACCTCTGATGACATCTGGTGGTGAATTCTGCATTACATAAGTGTCTGGATACCTCTGATCAGATTGTGTATTTCAGATGCAGCAGCTTTGCGTATGCGATTAATGATTGCTTGTTGTCGATGATGATAGGGGAGAGAATGAAAAGAATGAAATGTGGTGGCCGCACATCGCTCTCTTCTCTCAACAGGCTACAAAGGGTCTCCAAATCAACGTCATAATACAGATGTATCACTAGAACAGTGTCATATGTTCTCACTCCTTGAGCCACTGTTTACTCATAGACACAGGTAAGACGCCTGGTGATCAGTAACCCTGGGAAAACGTGATTTATCAGTCTCGGCTACAGTGGCGGGCTTATCAGTTGACGTCATTTAGTGGAACTAAGGGAAGGAAGAAATAAATGTTAGACCGTAACAATCTGTCAACATAGAGGCCTTTAGAGGCGGGACTCTAATTCCATTGTGTAAGAACGAGAGTGAAATCGTTAATTCTTTGTCGAAAGAAACAAAGGAGCATTCGTCAAAAGTCATTTAGGCGTGGTACTAGATGACTGACATAACGCGCAGCCAGTTACGTCGTGGGATTCCTACAGTCGCCACCGCGGCACGAGAACACGTTTACGCCGGAGATGCAAGCATTCCCTCTCCAGAGCTCCAGCGGCGGGTGTAATTAAGTTCAAACATTGAGGCACTGGCCCCATTTTGTGTGTTTGCCAGTTGAATAACATTTACAGACTTTCATAGTGGCCAGGGCTAGACATCTTCTGAATAGACATTGTATTGAGGAGTGACACATTTATACATCTACATGGATACTCCACATTTAAGTGCCTCGCAGAGGGTTCATCGAACCACCTTCACAATAATTCTTTATTATTCCAATCTCGTATAGCGCGCGGAAAAACGAACACCTATATCTTTCCGTGCGAGCTCTGATTTCCCTTATTTTAATTTGATGAACGTTTCTTCCTATGTAGGTCGGCGTCAACAAAATATTTTGGCAATCGGAGGAGAAAGTTAGTGATTGAAATTTCGTAGGAAAATTGCACCGCAACAAAAAACGCCTTTGTTTTAATGATGTCCACGCGTAATCCTGTCATCATTTCAGTGACACTCTCTCCCCTATTTCGCGATAATAAAAAAAAAAGTGCTGCCCTTCTTTGAACTTTTTCAATGTACTCCGTCAGTCCCATCTGGTAAGGATCCCACAGCACGCAGCAGTATTCTAAAACAGGACCGACAAGCGTAGTGAAGGCAGCCTTTTTAGCAGATCTGTTACATTTTCTTAGTGTTCTGCCAGTAAAACTTAATTTTTGGTTAACTTTCTCCACAACATATTCTACGTGTTCCTTCCAATTTAAGTTGTTCGTAACTGTAATTCCTAGGTATTTAGTTGAATTAACGGAATTTATATTTGACTAGTTTATCGTGTAACCGCAGTTTAACGGATTCCTTTTAGCACTCATGTCCTCACACCTCTAATTATTTAGAGTCAATTGCCAATTTTTGTAACATACAGATATGTTTTCTAAATAGTTTTGCAACTTATTTTGATCTTCTGATGACTTTACTAGTTGATAAACGACAGCATCATTTGCAAACAACTTAAGACGGCTGCTCAGATTGTCTCCTAAATCGTTTACATAGATAAGGAACAGCAAAGGGCCTATAACACTACCTTGGGGAACGCCAGAAATCACTTCTGTTTTACTCTATGACTATCCGTCAGTTACTACGAACAGTGACCTCTCTGACAGGAAATCACGAATCCAGTCACATATCTGAGACGATATTGCATAAGCACGTAATTTCACTATAAGACGCTTATGTGGTACAGTGCCATCTGGAAATCCAGAAATACGGAATCGATCTGAAATCCCTTGTCAATAGCACTCAACACTTCGTGTAAGTATAGAGCTAGTTGTGTTTCAGAAGAATGATGTTTTCTGAATCCGTGTTGACTGTGTGCCAATAGACCGTTCTCCTCGACGAAATTCATAATGTTCGAACACAACATATGCTTCAAAATTTTGCTACATATCGACGTTAATGATATGGGTCTATAATTTAATGGATTACTCCTACAACCTTCCTTTAACATTGGTGTCATCCGGGCAACTTTCCAGTCTTTGGGTGTGGATCTTTCGTAGAGCGAACGGTTGTATATGATTGTTAAGTATGGAGCTAGTTTGTTAGCATACTCTGCAAAGAATCTGTGGTATATAGCCTGGAGCGGAAGACTTGCTTTTGTTAAGTGATTTAAGTTGCTTCACTACTCCAACGATATCTACTTCTACGTGCTCATGTTGGCAGCAGTTTTTTATTCGGATGCTGGAGTATTTACTTCGTCTTCTTTGGTGAAGATATTTCAGAAGGCTGTGTTTAATAACTCTGCTTTGGCAGCACTGTCTTCGATAGTATCTCCATTGGTATCGCGCAGAGATGGCATTGACTGTGTCTCGCCGTTAGTATACTTCACATACGACCAGAATCCCTTTGTGTTTTCTGCCAGGTTTCGAGACGAAGTTTCGTTGTTGAAACTGTTATAAGGATCTCGCATTAAATTTCGAGCTTTTGTAAAAGATCGCCTATCTTGGAGATTTTGCGTCTGTTTAAATATAGCATGTTTTTCTCGTTATTTCTGCAATAGTGTTCTGACCCGTTTCGTGTACCAAGGAGGATCAGCTCCATCGTTTGTTGATTTATTGGGTATAAATGTCTCAATTGCTGCCGATATTATTTCTTTGTATTCAAGCAGCATCTGGTCTACGCTTACATTGTTAATTTGGAAGGAATGGAGATTGTCTCTCAGGAAGGCGTCAAGTGAATTTTTATCTGTTTTTTGAATAGGTGTATTTTTCATTTATTTTTGGAGGAATTAGGGGTTACAGTATTCAGTCTCGCTACGACAGCCCTGTATTCACTAATCCCTGTATCCGTTTTGATGCAAGTGTATTTTCACAACCTTTTATTATTCGCGTGGGCTCATGAACTAAATGCTCGAAATAATTTTCAGAGAATGCATTTAGCACAATTTCGGATGATGTTTTTTGCATACCTCCGGATTTAAACATGTATTTTCGCCAACATATGGTGGGTACATTAAAGTCAGCACCAACTATAACTGTTTGAGTCGGATACATATTTGAAATTTAAGTTTTCATTTAATCTTTCAGCAATTGTAGCATCTAAATTGGTAGATCGGTATAAGGACCCAATCATTATTTTATTCCGGTTACCAAGAATGACTTCTGCCCATATTAACTCACATGAACTATCTACTTTAATTTCGCGACAAGATAAACTACTTCTAACAGCAAAAAATACGTCACTGCCAACTGTGTTTAGCCTAGCCTTTCGGAACACCGTTAATTTCTTCGCAAAAATTTCGGCTAAACTTATTTCCGGCGTCAGCCAGCTTTCAGTGCCTATAACGATTTGAGCATCAGTACTTTCTATTAGCGCTTGGAGCTCTGGAACTTTCCCAACACAGCTACGACAGTTTACAACTGTTATACCGATTGTTCCTGTATCTACGTTCTTCCTGTGTTCGGCCTGCTCCCTCCGTGACTGAAGCCCTTTTTGTGTTTTCCCGAGACCCTCTAACCTAAAAAACCACCCAGCCCACGCCACACAGCCCAGTCGACTCTAACTATTCAGAGGAACCAAACACAACCACCCTATGGCACAAGTCGAGGAATCTAGAGCCTACACGGCCTCTGATTCAGACCCTCCACTCGACTCTGCACCAGAGATCAGTAATCGGTCCTGTCGACTATGCTGCAAATGTTAAGCTCTGCTGTCATCTCGCAAGCAAGACTGGCAGCCTTCGCCACTTCTATTTGTCACTCAAAACTGAAGAGAATCTCTTTCGATCCATAGCGACACACATCATTGGTGGTGACGTGAGCCACCACCTGCAGTTGGCCATAAGAGACCAAGTATATGATGTCATTACAGCGATTACAATACTGAGTCAAATTTACAGTGGTAGTATGAACTCACTTATCAATAAAACTTTGCACACCCGCTGGGTTGGATGCATGCATTGACTCGGTTGGGATGAGTATCAGAAAGCTCTCGTGCCCTCTCCTGAAGGAAGCTGGCCGACAACTTACAGACCCTAATAAATATAAACATTACATAATGTAACATACGAATGTTCCATAATCATGGAACTTTTTCATCTGAGTGTGGTTTGGGATTTGAATGGTTGGATATATCAGCCTGCGGGCGTGTTGAAGGATCCTTCTCAATGGCATTTTTCGTTAACTAAGACCAAAATAATTATTATGAAGAAAACAGAGATGCGCAAGTGATATTGGTAAGTACCAACGTTACAGCACAGTCACTGAAGTCTCCGTAAACCGATCGCATGAAATGCGTGATATTGTAATTTAAATGAGAGGAAATTCAAGACTTAAAACAACAATATCACTCACTTGATCATTTGCAGGTCTTTCCCCTTTTATTGTGTTCAAGATCTAACAGCAAAATTTTAGTGAGAGAATTCCCGTTTTGTCTTCTCTTCAGTTTTCTGATATTCTCCTTAATATGTTATTATTCAATTCAAGTTAATGTTTATTTTAGGTGTTATAAAGAAAAGGAAATACATCACTTTATTTTTCTTTAATTGTTCTTTTCACAAGAATTCGTAATTAAAAAGTGTACAGTTTGATAAAAAAAGAGTAAAATTATGTAAAATTGCAACAAAAATGTCCAAGTAAAAACTTTAACTACCAAAAAAATGGGTTCATTCTGCATCAGATTTCTCAAAACAACATAACTTGAATACTAAACCATTGAGGATGTACCTATGAAAGAAAAATATTTGTGACCATGAGATGTCTCTAGAGGTTTTTCATCCATACTGAAAAATATTGCTTCTGTGATTTGGCTTGTTCTGATTATAGATGCCTCAATTAAAAGTACTTTGATTTTAATTTATTATTGGTGAACATTTTGTTTGTGCCGTTTTGATGTATTGTTTGAACTGGTTTTCAATGTAAAGTACAGAAATTAAACACCAGCATTGCAACAATTACAATGTAAATATATGTTTAATTCAAAAATTGAGAATTTCTGGTGATCAAGTTTGTTTTAAATGACAGGGGTCTGTCTAGACTTTTGTTGATTAAACTCTATATAAAATAAAATTAGAATTTGTTACAACAATGGAAATATTTCATACTTAACAACTCTCGCATACCCTCAAATCTTCGAACGTCATTTACTGGAGTTTTTTGAAAACTGCGTTGTACTGTTTTAGAAAATTAGTGCCCAGGCACCATTGTTCAAATCCTGTAAGTGTTAAGAAAATCGAAGAGAGCCAGTCCGTAATGCCCCCCTGTTAGTGTGAAACCTGATTACGGATTGTAGAAACATGTTTAATGAAGTGTGGCTTTTATACATAGTTGCAAGAGTGACACCATCTGGTGCAAGCTACCGTTCGTGGAATTAGAGTTTGTAGCAGTACAGGCCATTGTGTATTGATTTTCTGTGGTGTTCTGAATTCTAAGTTTAATTCGAATGAAAGTATCGTGTATTCACTGATAAATGTACTTGAAAATCTTATTCGGTCGAACATTAACCTGAAACCTGAAGTTATAAAGCCTACTCTGGGTACATTACTGATACCCGTCGATGTAATCGAACTTCTGAGTTTTATTCTCTGTCGCAAGCACGCAGAACTTGTGGTTTGTAGATTTTCTATAAAGACATAAATGGTCTTTGTGAATGTTAATTCACCGTTTGTTGTCCAAAGTCAATTTAGCTACAGGTACATATTACAGGGGAGTGCTTGTATGGTTACCCATTGATGGTCAGTGAACCATAGCTAATCACCGTAAGCATACGTTGTTTTTAGAATCTTTTTGTAACCTTACCCCAGATCAGCACACTGCAAGTGAAAACACAAAGTCTGGAGGAGCTGCAAAAGACATACCTATTCAGTCCACATGGAGAATAAATCAGTAATTATACTGAGTTGTTGCAAATTAATATGTCTAACTGCTCATTCTGAAAATGGCCACTACATCAAGCTTGTAGCCATGCAGTTAAATATCAACTCAACAACCGAGATTCGACAACGACTATGAAATTCGAAGTACCATATACGAACCCTTGCAACGTTCTGTAACCGAATTAGCGTTACCTTCGTAACTGAAGATTATACTATAATATGGACTTTTGCCCTTCTTTCTGTAGTATGCTTTGAGATGACTGGATACTGAGTGCCTTTGTTCACTTAAGTAATAAATGTGTGATTAAATATTTTCCTAAGTGTCGTAGTGAGCACTGAAATCACTAGGAAGATAGTAGTCAGTACCAAATAGGTCAACGTACTGGTGTACAGTAAGCACAGTCAGTCAAGTGCACTGGTGAATATGGAGACAGCTTATAAGGTGCGTTCGTGTCCGCACTGTCACGTCTTTCAGTGAACGCAGATGTTTATTGAGGCTATCAGTTTACACGAC
The DNA here is from genome assembly GCF_023898315.1 of Schistocerca nitens. Lineage (NCBI taxonomy): Eukaryota > Metazoa > Arthropoda > Insecta > Orthoptera > Acrididae > Schistocerca > Schistocerca nitens. The sequence goes on along the minus strand of NC_064616.1, from coordinate 79,698,912 downwards.
TTGTCCTCAAGTTGCCTAAAGCAGTTCGTACAAACTCGCTCAACGTAACGTGTACAGATTAGTGTGCTCAGGAATATGACGTTGTTTAGATTATTGAAAGAATAATAATAACAAAGATAAAGCATATCTACCCCAGGCGGTCAAACCTCTCGCCCTTTGGCGGCAATCAAGTTATCGGATTATGGTGAGCTTGGGCTCGTACGACAAGGAAAGTCGGAGTTCTCTGGAAAATTTTCACGGAAATCTCACATATATGGTGGCACTTTTAACGTTCAAATACTTATTCAAACTGGAAAATTATAGAATCTTTCTACAGAATTCAACAGACAGAAAATTAAACTCCTTGCACTTCAAGAGACTAGATACACCGATTCGGAAACAACACACTACAACAACTACCGTATCTTTAAAAGCAAAACAGACTAGAAAATATGCGAAGGAACTGCGTTATTTGGAATGGCCTTTATTGTGAATAAGAACATCCTTGACTCTATTACAGATGTAAATCAAATCAGCAACAGACGTATGACTATGCGAATTAAACTCACCAACAAAACATATTCAATTATTAATGTTCATGTTCCTAGTAACACTGACAACAAAAAGGAACCTGAGAAGACTGTGAAAAAAAAAACCTGGGAAAAACTTGAAATTGATATGTCCAAAATCCCGAAGGAGGACGTATAAATTCTTCTAGATCATTTCAACACACAAATTGGCAAAGAAAGGAAATATAAAAAACAGTCGGAAATATACCCTGCACACAAGTTCACGAACAGGGATGGCATCAGGCTCATCGAATTGTGCCAACAAAACAATCTACAAATCATGTTAACATCGCTTAGAAAGAACCCTAACTAACAAAAAAAAAAAAAAAAAACGTGCCGATCCTCAATCCTTCAGCTAAGTGAATTTCAAATAGACCACGTTACGGCCTTCTATGATTTCCAAAATGAAATACGCGACGTTCAAGTCCTCAGAGGGGTATCTTACCAGAGTCACCCCAAAAAGGAAATGCCGAAAGGAAACACCACTAATTTCCAAATTTGATTTGAAAAACAAATCCAGGAATCAAAAATTACGGAAGTATGGGTAAAGCAATCTACAAACAACTAGAGACATTTCAAAGCGAAAATGATACAGAAGGCAAGTAAACTGACCCCAATAAAGAAAAAATCCATACACCCATGGTGGTATTGAGAGTATGATAACGAAATAGAAGAGAGGCAATGAGTCTTCTTAAACTACAAATGTAACAAATTAGAAACCACACTACAGAAACATTTCGAAGTCAGAAAACAAAGAGTTAAAATAGTTATACAAACTAAAAGAAAATATCTTAATGAACAGGTAAACTCAAAGGGAGAAGGCCCTAGGAACCACAAAACACACGACTTTTACAAAACATTTGCAAAAAATGTATAAGGATATATTCCAAGAAACCTCTGTTTCAGGAAACAAAATGGAAAATTGACACTAACAAAGAAAATTGTCAGGAATCAGTCAAATATTTCTCACAACTTCTAAATTTCTCGCAACCAAGTACGAGATTCCCCAGATTACAGAAAGAAAAAACGAATGAAATTTCACTACCGCCAACTACAGAAGAAATTTATAGTCACATTAAAAAGCTCAAAAATAATAAGTCATTGAGAGAAAATGGAACTGTAGCTGAGCTATTGAAGAACCTTGGTCCAAATTCCTTTAAACAGATCACTCAAATCACCCAAGAAATTTGGCAGACGGAAAATATTCTAGAGGACTGGAAATGAGCGCTAATTCATTCATTGCACAAAAATGGAGAAAGATCAGATGCAAACAACAACAGAGGCATTTCACTTTTGCCGATCACTTACAGAATTTCATCCGCGTGTCTCCTAAAGAGACAAGAACAACTACAACACACAATTTCATATTACCAGCTAAGCTTTCGACCTAACAGATGATACGCGGAACAAATCTTCAGTTTTAAAACTATTTTAAAAATTAAAGAAATCGGATAGAAACCAGTCTGCACATTCATTGATTTTAAAAAAAGCATACGATTCTATAGGTAGACAATTTTTATGCAATATTTTAGAAGAACGCTGACTAGACACCAAAACTGGAAAACTGATCGAACAAACACTGACAGAAATCAAATCAAAAATTAAATTCATAGATGAAATTTCGGAACTATTCTTAGTTAAAACAGGAGTAAAACAAGTAAATGGGATCTCACCCCTTTTATTCAACACAGTTTTAAAGAAAGTAATGAAAGATAGGGAAATAGTAGTAGGAACCCAAAACTTTTGGAAGCCAATCGAACCAGGAAGTGGTCAAGGGAAATTGAACGTTCCATATTTAGCATATAATCTAGACCCTCAAAGAATGTGCTCAGAAGTTTGGCCAGCGCATCTTCTTTGAGAAGACTGAATTCATCTCTTCCAAATTAAATATTCCAAAATTCAAAACAAATCATGGTGAAATCAACAGAGTCAAACACTTTAAGCACCTCGGTGAAATTATTGAACTATCAGGACTTGAAAAAATAGCACAAAACACATTCTGCAGAAAATCATGAAAGCGTCCGGACTTGTTCAAAATTTATGTAACAAAAAATGCCTGTCAAAAGCCACTAAATTAGACACTACAACACAGAAATCAAACCGACAGTCACATGTGAAAGTGAAACACATTCATTGAATCGAAAACTAGATTTACAAGAAATTAAGAAAGTAGAGAGAAGGTTATTTGAAAAATTATGCGACCACGATACACACAAGATGGATACAGACTGAAAACTATCGAGACAACAGAAAAAGTATCAAACATCGAAACTGACATCAGAAAGAGACGAATGAAGTTCTGTGGACACCTACAGAGATTGCCTGGAAACAAACTAACTGAACGTCTATTGGTTTATGTGACATCACTTAAAGCATCAATACCCTGGGTAACTGAAGTTAAGAACGATTTGCCAAACGCAAAAATTGACATAACACGCACATCAGACAGGGGTACATTCTGGAGAAAAATTAACAAGTGGAAGTTTACTCCAGAAACGGAATCAAGACCAAAAGAAAGAAAGAAAGAAAGAAAGAAGGCCTTTGGGGAGCAAATGAAGAAATATTGGAAAAATTAGGATAACGTTAAGGAAGACCGAAAACCATCTGCTTATCGTTCTCCAATGGGGACATTCGCTAATAATAATAATAATAATAATAATAATAATAGGAGTCTAACACCAAAGGAAAAATCCAGGAAAAAGTTTGATTGCAAAGAAAAATAAAATACAATGAGAGTCAATCCTACAGTTATGTTCACAAATCAGTTCTGAATAAAATCTTCACAAGCCACCGGTTTTGTGTGGGCATCGGTAAAACTCGAGTCAGAGCACCTGTATGAGATTTTCATTTGCTAAATGAAGAACAACGATTTTCTCTAATTCGGTAGAACACGAGTCTCCGTGTCCCGTGTAATTTAGCTACTGCTAAGTTTCGTGATGCACGTTATGCCTATACCAACAGTATGTAGCATGTCAAATCTTGTTACAACAACTTTTACAACATACAAAAAAAAATAGAAAAAACTATTAAATGTACGTGTTAAATATATTAGGAAACAAAAACTGTATTAAATATGTTGAAATGGGAGTACAACCACCCGAGAAGTGATTGACGCTTCAGCTACACTGCCTAACAAACAAAAAAGTGAAGCACGCGATATTCATAGTCGGATGCCAACGTTTCTTCGTATACAAACAAACCACCGGAGTGTATGTAAATTATTAGAATTTCGATTATCTGTGACAGGAGGACACGATACTGCCGCGCACTCACGTGAGACAGTCTGAAAGGTGTCTAACATTGTCTTCATTTGGCCAGCGATATAACGATAAAATATTCACATATGTGTTATATTCATAGGTGACAGTGTCCCGATGTTGGACTGCATGGGACCATGAGGGCAGGCAAACTTGTTAAGGTCGACAACGTCTGACCATCACAAGAGAGGGTCACCGTATTGTGCACCGTTCACCTTCACATCTGCACCTGCCATCGAGAACAAGTAACAGATTTTCTGAAAAATTCTGTGTCAGCTGGTACCATTGGTCAGAGGATAACAGTAGCCGTGCTAGGGGATTAGCGTCGCACGTGTACGCTGCCGTTAACTCCACAAACAGCAGCCTGTGGAGTAGGGCAGTGATCGAGAAAGCATGGACTGCTGACGAATGTCGTCGCATTATGTTCAGCGATGAATCGTGATTCTGCACTAGTCTGGGTGACCATGGTCGATGATTATGGCGGCGACCTCGGGTCAGGTTGCACACTTCCACTATTTTGGTGAGGTACAGAAGTGTTACTCGTGATATGGGGATTGGAGCCAGCTGGTAGTGATTGGGTCACTCTGATGGCACGGGGCTGAGTCACAAACGTAGTGCGTCCTCGTGTGTTACCTCTTATCCTGGAGTATCGTGGCGCTATTTTTTCGAAAGGACAATGCCCGTCCATAGCCGTCACGTGTCTATGAACTGTCTGTATAATGCTGAGATACTGCCATGGCCAGTCAGATAACCAGATCTGACCTCGATGGAGATGCGTGGGACCAGCTCAGCCGTCAACTCCGTCTCAGTGCCAGTATCCAGTATATCAAGGAGCAATTACAAAAGCTGTGGGCCAGTTTGCCTCAAGAGAGGACACAGATTAGATTAGATTAGATTAGTACTTGTTCCATAGATCATGAATACGACACTTCGCAATGATGTGGAACGTGTGATGTTAATAAAAGGTGTCTATACAAGATATTACATTACACAAAATATTACATGACACTCAATATTTTTAATTTTTTTGTGGTGGTTGGGAAATTACCCACTTACTATATCCAAAAATTCATCTAATGAGCAGAAGGAGTTGCCATTAAGAAATTCTTTTAATTTCCTTTTAAATGCTATATGACTATCTGTCAGACTTTTGATGCTATTAGGTAAGTGACCAAAGACTTTTGTGGCAGCATAATTTACCCCCTTCTGAGCCAAAGTTAGATTTAACCTTGAATAGTGAAGATCATCCTTTCTCCTAGTGTTGTAGCCATGTACACTGCTATTACTTTTGAATTCGTTCGGAATGTTAATAACAAAATTCATAAGTGAATATATGTAGTGTGAGGCTACAGTGAAGATTTCTAGCTCTTTAAATAAGTGTCTGCAGGATGATCTTGGATGAGCTCCAGCAATTGTTCTGATTACACGCTTTTGTGCAATGAACACTCTTTTACTCAATGATGAGTTACCCCAGAATATGATGCCATACGAAAGCAGAGAATGAAAATAGGCGTGGTAAGCTAATTTACTCAGACGTATATCACCAAAATTTGGAATGACCCTAATAGCATAAGTAGCTGAAATCAAACGTTTCAGCAGATCATTAGTGTGTTTTTTCCAGTTCAACCCCTCATCAATGCATACACCTAGAAATTTTGAATATTCTACCTTAGCTACCGATTTCTGATCGAAGTCTATATTTATTAATGGTGTCGTCCCATTTACTGTGTTGAACTGTATATACTATGTTTTGTCAAAGTTTAATGAGAGCCCATTGCAGAGAACCGCTTAATGATTATCTGAAAAACATCGTTTACAATTTCATCAGTTAATTCTTGTCTATTGGGTGTGATAGTTATACTTTTATCACCGGCAAAAAGTACTAGCTTTGCATCTTCGTGAATATAGAATGGCAAGTCATTAACACATATTAAGAACAGCAGAGGACCCAAGACCGAACCTTGCGGCACCCCATTCTTGATTGTTCCCCTGTTTGAGAAATCACCAGTTTTTTGCATATTATGTGAACTGTTTATTTCAACTTTCTGCACTCTTCCATTTAGGTATGATTTAAACCATTTGAGCACTGTCCCATTCATACCACAGTAATTGAGCTTATCTGGAAGTATTCCATGATTTACACAATCAAAAGCCTTTGATATATCACAAAAAATCCCAACAGGTGACTTCCGGTTACTCAGAACATTTAATATTTCCTTAGTGAAAGTATATATAGCATTTTCCGTTGAAAAACCCTTCTGGAAACCAAAGTGGCATTTTGTTAAAACTTTATTTTTACAAAGGCGTGAAGCTACTCTACAATGCATTACTTTTTCTAGGATTTTGGATACGGCAGTCAGAAGAGAGATTGGGCGGTAATTGTTAACACCAGACGTATCCCCTCTTTTATGCAATGGTTTAACAGTGGCATAGTTCAGTCTATCTGAGAAAATACCCTGCTTCAGAGAGCTATTACATATATGGCTAAGAATCCCACTTATTTCTTGGGAACAAGCTTTTATTATCCTGCTGGAAATGCCATCAATTCCATGTGAGATTTTATGCTTGAGAGAGTTTATTATGTTCCTAATTAAGAAGGAGAGGTGGGTGGAATTTCAATTGTATCAAATGGTGTGGGTAAGGCCTCTTCCATTAACTGCCTTGCTTCTTCTAATGAAGATTTAGATCCTATTTTCTCTACAACATTTAAAAAATGATTATTCAAAATGTTTTCGATTTCCGGCTTCTTGTTTATCAAGTTTCCATTCGCAACCTATTACACACTAACAGAATCAGTATACGCATCCAGGCCAGAGAGGCTGCAACGTCTTACTGATATGTGGGCATATACTGCCTAGTTCGTTGAAAATTTGACTCGATATTGTAATCAACTTAATAACATCACATATCCTCTCACCCGTGGAGTTTCTTTTCATTTCCTCCTCCCTTTCTGGTGCTTCATTATGACTTTTTCTCGAGATGTGTGTGCATTCCTTCGCGTCCTGATCCTTAGCATTTCCCAGTTGGATATTTGGTTGACAGCGTTTCTTAATGCGTAATGAAGGTCCATAGCTGCAGCATCGTTGCCCTAATATTACAGTTTCGAGGGCACTGTAATATAATATGATCTGGTATGCCGACCTCTGCACGCTCGCATCTATATGTCTCTTGCCGATTTTCTGCAGACAGAGAGGGCACGGTCCATGCCCCGTTGTGTAGTGGATCATGCTTCCACTTGCGTTAATTTACGGTAATGTATTTCCTAAGGGAATGTCTGAGAACAATTCACGAACACCACGGCCACTGCCCTCATTGTCCAAGTCCCTTATTCAATTACTCTTTCTCCTGGACGGCTTGAGTTTTGTTCGTGATCTGCCTCAACTCATTGTTCTGCACCTATCGGATGTGTCGACAGGATACATTAACAAAATTACTGACAGTGTTTCTACTGGTGTTCTACTAAATGCTAGAACTAGTCTTAGAAGCACACATCGCCACATGCGTCTCATGTATGCATCCTTATGTTGGTTGTACAACTATTGGGTCCACGTCTTTACTGCACGCTCGCGGACGCACGTCCGATCAGCAGCTATAGGAGCAATATGAATAAAGAGGACGCTGCAGAAGAAGACGACAGGAACACACGGCTGACACAGAGGTAAATGTGGATGATTGGGAAACTTTCCCGGTGAATAGTATTCCTTCAGGCGGTTTCACACCTTCTCCAACAACTAAGGCCGACACCCGCAACATGATCACCCTTATCGAGAAGAAATATCTTTTACCGGTCTTTATGGATATCGAAGACACACATGGCATTATATCTTCTGGCAGACAATCTGAGAAATGGGTGTATTTGTTGTCTATTATCCGCAAGATTTATTCCCTACTGAGACACATATACTTGATTGTTACTAAGGGTAATAAAATTCTTCGTTCAAGGAAGACAACGGAAGGTTTGTCACAGTGTTCCGTTGTGTCACCTCTACTGTTCACCCTACTGCAAAGCAGCTTCATACTGACTTCTACCCAGATATACAAGTACTTCAGTACGCTCTCGATAATACTACACCATTAGTAACACTCTCACAGTACGTCTCCAGAGAATGGATAAACCCTTAAATTGTTCAATAAATACGTATTTAAAGACTCTCTAAATTTCTCCCCGCTAATAAATTGTGTGTATGTACTCAACACACAACATAAACGAGGAAAGGAATGTAAAGTTAAGACCCTTCACATTCCCTGGTATAAGGGTACGATGAGCTATCCTGGTCACCTCACATCAAACATGTAATCCAAAAACTGGAATTTACCACAGATGTATTTCTAACAGTGACATGTGTTCGGTGTGCTGCAGATCGAAGAGCATGCATCAATATGCATCGGTTTCTGATTACACAGTATATGGGCGCGGTGATGTCTTATGACGTTATTTGCTTAGCAACCTTAAATACCAATTATATTAGTGATAAAGTAACATTACGACCCGCTATATGTGATGTGATTTTGTCTACCGGTCATTTCCATAGGGGACGTTCGTTACCATTTACCGTTGCTGGGAATGTGTAATTCCTCGATTACGTACACGAGGTGCTCAGTCATGCTGCATGTGTCTTTATGTGCGGATTCGTTCATCGTGGAAGGAAGGAGGCCGCCCACACGAATTGCTGTGCTTTGAATCCACCAACGTTCACACTTGTAATATGCTAATTTTATTTTAGCTGAAGTGCAGTTGGTGGAGGTCTACGTTTTGAGAAAAGAAAGTGGTTGCAAGGGAAGTGATTAACGAATTTTCATTTGATTTTATACGGATGTGATTTATCCTTTTCAGTTTTATCCCTTGATGACATTGTTGTGAGAATTTTACATAAATATACGTGAGTTGAGGTTTAGCAATAGAAAGAGTGAAAGAGGGAAAAAAGGATTTGGTCTTTGGGATTTTGAGGCAACTGTTTCTGAGGGTGGGGATTGTCATGATGTTTTCCAGGTTGGTGAAAATCGTAGTAACCGCGTTTTGGTTTAGTTAATGGAGAAATCTGTTGTAGCCGGGTGTGCTATCATGTAGAAGGAGATACAATCATCTAGTTATGAATCATACCATTGAATTTAAAGATTAGGAGGCTGGGGCTTGTGTGTATACTATTGAGGGATACTGGGCGTTCTGAAATATCTTGTTGGGAAGGGCAGTAGGGGCTGGTGCCTAAAATGCCTGGGGGTTCAACTGGGGTTCACTACATTTATTGCATGATGCAGTTTAACATTCCAAATAATTTAATTTTCTAAATTACCTGAAATACTTCTGTGTCTCTAAATTACCTTGTAATTAGCCTGACGATGTTCATGGCGATGAATCTCCTCTAGAAGTATATTTGTAGTGAAAGTTCATCCTTTCTTTCCTTTTTGATGGCGAATCTACCACTCCCTTGTTGAAATCTCTAAGCCTGTGGATCATTTCCTTTTCAATACATAGCATGGAAAGAACAGGCAGCCCATCATCCTCCAGGATAATTCTAAGAAACATTCTGACCCGCGAAAAAGTGGAGAAACACTTCTCTGCTTCACACATTGTCATTGGGATAGTAGCTACTGATTTCAATCATTTCATAACGTCCTTACTTCTGCCAGTACCTCGTCTCTTACGTTCCAAACTTTACAGAAGCTCTCCTGCGAACCTTCCAGAATGTAACATCCCCCAGGCTGTGGCTAAGCCATGTCTCCACAATATCCTTTATTTCAGTAGTGCTAGTTCTGTAAGGTTGGCAGGAGAGCTTCTGTAAAGTTTGGAAGGTAGGAGACGAGGTACTGGCAGAAGTAAAGCTGAGAGGACGGGGCGTGAGTCGTGCTTGGGTAGTTCTGATGGTAGAGCACTTGCCTGCGAAAGGCAAAGATCCCGAGTTCGAGTCTCGATTCGACACACAGTTTTAATTTGCCAGGAAGTTTCGTATCAGCGCAAGCTCAGCTGCAGAGTGAAAATCCTATTCTCTTACAGTTGTATGCACTCCTGCATGATGGCCGTGTTAGACGCAAGCACCCTCATAACTTCGAGATGTTACTTCTTTTGATTAGAGAACATTTAGGACATCTTTAATGCAAGCTACTAAGGAGGAAGTATCGTCACCCGATGGATTTAAAAATATCTAGAATATTTTAACAGACTCTGCAGTAGACAACAGATAAAGAAATGCTACAACCAACTGAAATACAGAATATACGTCAGAATTTTCATCACGTATCATAGCCACAAACTCCGCCTTAGCTATTTCTCTATTAATTTCCTCATGACACACATGTAACATTCACTCCAGAAATCATTTTGTGTATCTTTGCATGCACCCTTAAAGATTTCGTTAACTAATGTGCGATATAACAGCACATAACTAGCTGATGTGGGGAAACCAACTGGGTGAGGGTACTGGGACATGGTGGTGTACACACACACACACACACACACACACACACACACACACACACCAATGGGAGTGGTGAACATTGAGTTACCTTAGATGTAGGCCACTTGGTATATAACATAGATACCTTCATGTGTGGCCCAGCCTCTGATGGGGGTAGGATAAGGTTTCTAATGGGACTGGAGTAGGTGGTGCTGGGTGGGTGGATTGGGTAGGTCTTGCATCTGGGTCTCCCACAGGGGTATGATCCCTGTGGCTGGGGACTGGGGAATGGATTCCTCTAGGTGGCACATGAAGAGTTTGGCAAAGGAAGTTGCGATGTGTGTGTCCATGGCTGTGCCACCCGTTGTGAGGCATTTATCATACTGGGCAAGGGAGTTCTCCACTGCAGATGCGTCTACAATGGGTGGCCTGGCTGTATGGGACGGATTTTTTGGTGTGGAAGGGGTGGTAGCTGTCAAAGTACATGCACTGTTGGTGACTGGCATCTTTGATGTGTACCAATGTGTAGATGGAGTCATCTGAGAGGAGGAGATCGACATCTAGAAAGGTGGCACAGTGTGTGGAGGAGGACCTTTTGAAGTGGATGGGAGAGAGGGTGTTGAGGTTGTGGAACAATGAGGATAAGGTGTCCTGCCCTTGGGTCAAGATTATAAAGATGTCATCAGTAAATCTGAACCAGACCTGGGGTTTGGGATTTGGGAAGCTAGGAATGTTTCCTGTAGGTAGCCCATGAAGTTTCTCTTAGGAGGGTGCAATGTGGGCGCCCATGACTTTGCCACAATCTTTTTTTTTTGTGGTTTTAGGGCGCACAACTACAATGGTCATTAGCGTCCAGTCTAAGTTAGGAATGCACCGCGAGGCACAAGGTTAAAACAGCAACTAAAAGGGACAGTACTATAAAAGACATAGACAGGCAGAGGATTAAAAAAACAGCATAATCAAATGTCCTTAGACAGGTTTGTCAAGTTGATAAAACGAAGGACGCGAGCAGCTGCTCCTGGGTCATGCGCTAAAATGGCATCCAGAGTACATGGCAGGCCAAGATCAAGACCCAGTGTATTAAAATCCAGACAGGACGTTAAAATGTGGCGGACCGTCAGCAATTGCCCACATGGGCAGAACGGCACCGGCGCAGCCGTCAGGAGATGGCGATGGCTGAACCGGCAGTGTCCAATTCGTAACTGGGCCAAAACGACCTCCTCCCGCCGAGAAGGGCGTGAGGAGAACGTCCGAGCCGCAGGAAGAGGTTTCAAGGCCCGAAGCTTGTTGTCCGTAAGTGCAGCCCAATCGGCATGCCACAGCGATAAAATGCGCCGACAAATGACCCTGCTACAATCTGATGAAGGGACACAACAAGAAGCTGTCCGAGGCTGGAGGACCGCAGCCATGGCCGCGGCATCTGCAGCTTCGTTCCCAGGGATACCGACATGGCCAGGAACCCACATAAAGCTAACGGGAGAACCGTCGTCCACCAGCTGTTGAAGAGAGCGTTGGATCCGGTGCACGAAAGGGTGAACCGGATACGGATCACTGAGGCTCTGGATGGCGCTCAGGGAATCGGAGCAGATGACATAAGCAGAATGTCGGTGGCGGCAGATGTAAAGAACAGCCTGGTAGAGTGCAAAGAGCTCAGCTGTGAATACCGAACAATGGCCATGGAGCCAGTATTTGAAACTTTGTGCCCCGACAATAAAAGAACACTCGACCCCGTCATTGGTCTTAGAGCCATCTGTATAAATGAAGGTCATATTAATGAACTTCGAACGAAGTTCGACAAAACGGGAGTGGTATACCGAACCGGGGGTAACCTCCTTTGGGAGCGAGCTGAGGTCAAGGTGAACGCGAACCTGAGCCTGGAGCCAAGGTGGCGTGTGGCTCTCGCCCACTCGAAAGGTTGCAGGGAGTGAAAAATCAAGGTGTTGAAGGAGGCGACGAAAGCGAACTCCAGGGGGTAGCAGGGCAGAGACATACAACCCGTATTGACGGTCGAGAGAGTCGACAAAAAAGGGACGATAAGACGGGTGGTCGGGCATTGACAGTAGCCGACAGGCATACCGACAAAGCAGTATATCGCGCCGGTAGGTGAGTGGCAATTCACCGGCTTCAGCATGAAGACTCTCGACGGGACTAGTATGAAACGCTCCGATCGCAAGACGTAAACCCCGACGTTGTATGGAGTTGAGGCGGTGTAAGATGGACGGCCGTGCAGAGGAGTATACGAAGCTCCCATAATCCAGCTTGGAGCGGACGATCGACCGATATAGGCGAAGTAGGACGGTTCGATCCGCTCCCCACGACATACCACTGAGAACACGGAGGTCATTTAGAGAACGGGTACAACGGGCAGCCAAATATGACACATGTGGAGACCAGCTAAGTTTCCTGTCAAATGGAAGACCTAAAAATTTTGTTGTCTCCACGAATGGGAGAGCAACGGGACCGAGTCGTAAGGACGGTGGGAGAAACTCTTTGTAGCGCCAGAAGTTAATACAGACCGTCTTCTCGGCAGAAAAACGGAAGCCATTGGCGACACTCCAGGAGTAAAGACGGTCAAGAGAACGCTGAAGACAGCGCTCCAGGAAACATGTACGCTGCCCGCTGCAATAGATGGTAAAATCGTCCACGAAAAGGGAGCCTGATACATCAGCTGGGAGGCAATCCATTATTGGATTGATCGCTATGGCGAAGAGAGCGACACTCAAAACTGAGCCCTGTGGCACCCCATTCTCCTGGCGAAAGGTGTCTGACCGGACAGAACCCACACGTATCCTGAACTGTCGATCCATTAAAAAGGAACGAAAAAAAGAGGGAGGAGACCGCGAAGGCCCCATGTATGCATGGTGCGGAGAATGCCCGCCCTCCAACAGGTGTCGTAAGCCTTCTCCAAATCAAAGAACACAGCCGCGGTCGGGCGCTTCCGCAAGAAGTTATTCATAATGAAGGTCGACAAGGTAACCAGATGGTCAACAGCAGAGCGGCGCCTACGAAATCCACATTGTACATTGGTAAGTAGGCGTCGAGATTCGAGCAGCCAAACCAAACAAGAGTCAACCATTCGCTCCATCACCTTACAGACACAGCTGGTAAGCGAGATGGGTCGATAACTGGAAGGGAAGTGCTTGTCCTTCGCCGGCTTAGGAATCGGTACAACAATAGACTCGCGCCAGCATGCGGGAACATGTCCCTCAATCCAGATGCGATTATAAATACGAATAAGGAAACATTTACCCGCAGGAGAAAGGTTCTTCAGCATCTGAATATGAATAGAATCAGGCCCTGGAGCGGAGGACCGTCACCGGGCAAGTGCATTTTCGAGCTCCCGCATGGTGAATGGGGCATTATAAATTTCACGATTCGAGGAGCGGAAGTTAGGTGGCCTAGCCTCCTCTGCCTGTTTTCGGGGGAGGAAGGCAGGGTGGTAATGAGCGGAGCTCGAAACCTCTGCGAAAAAGCGGCCGAAGGCATTGGAGACATCCTCAGGGGCCACAAGGACGTCATTCGCGACCGTCAAGCCAGAAATTGGTGAGTGGACCTTAGTGCCAGATAGCCGGCGCAGGCTATCCCAGACAACAGAAGAAGGAGTAAAACTGTTGAAGGTGCTTCGGAAAGCAGCCCAGCTGGCTTTCTTGCTTTCTTTAATAATACGACGACACTGCGCACGTAATCGTTTATAATTGATACAATTCGCCACTGTAGGGTGGCGTTTAAACGTGCGTAAAGCACGTCGACGAGCACGTAAAGCGTCTCTACATGCTGCGGTCCGCCAGGGGACCGGTACGCGACGTGGAGAAGAAGTAGCGTGAAGGATGGAATATTCAGCAGCAGTGAGAATGACTTCCGTGAGGTGTGCGACCTGACTATCGCAGCTTGTGAAGGTTTGATCCTGAAAGGTCGCCCTGGAAGAGAAGAGCCCCCAGTCTGCTTTGGAGATGTTCCAACTAGTTGAGCACGGAGAGGGGGTATGATGCAGGAGATGGATAACACAGGGGAAGTGGTAGCTCGAATATGTATCAGAAAGTGCATACCACTGAAACCGGCGTGCAAGTTGGGTATTACATATAGAGAGGTCTAAATGGGAATAGGTGTGAGATGTGTCCGAAAGAAAAGTAGGGGCGCCAGTATTGAGGCAGACAAGACTAAGCTGGTTGAAAAGGTCTGCTAACAGGGAGCCCCTCGGGCAGGATGCTGGAGAGCCCCAAAGGGGATGGTGGGCATTGAAGTCTCCAGTTAACAAAAATGGTGCAGGTAGCTGAGCAATAATTTGCATCATGTCTGCCCTGGTAACGGCAGACGACGATGGAGTGTAAACGGTACAAATGGAAATTGTAAAAGTGGGGAGAGTAATTCGGACGGAAACTGCCAGCAGGCCGGTGTGCAATGTGATGGGATCGTAGTAAATATCATCCCGGACCAGCAACATAACCCCTCCATGAGCCGTAATACCTGCCACAGCGGGTAGGTCAAAACGAACAGAGGTGTAGTGTGCCAAGGCAATTTGATCGCATGGGCGTAGCTTCGTTTCCTGGAGGACTACGACGAGCGGACGGTGCAAGCGGAGCAGCAACTTTAAGTCCTCTCGGTTGGAGCGAATGCTGCGAATATTTCAGTGAATAAGTGCCATCGTGAGAAGAAAAAGAAAAAGAGGATGAAAGAAGGGGTCACCTCGAAGGCCGCTGAGGGCCTGGCTTCGAGCGAGCACTGCCGCCGCTATCAGTAGGCGGACAGTCATCGTCCATTGGTTCTATAGGTTCATCGGCCATCTTGTTAAGATGGCCGGGAGGGGGAGCTTCCTCCGCCGGTGAACGGCCAGATGTTCGGCTACCAGCGGGGCCTGGGGCGGCAACCGCTGAGTGACGCAGGAGAAGAAATGCGCCGTGGCGGAGAAGGAGAACTGTGCTTCCTATGAGCCTTCTTGGAAGGTCGTTTAGTGGAAGTACTGGTCGATGGCTGGGAGTTCGAGGTACGTAGGAAGTCTGCACGGGACGGTTCCTTCTTGAAGGCCCGTGCATCTGACTTCTGGGTCTTCGTCTTGGCAGAAGCTGATGAAGGTGCTTGTGTCTGAGGGGTGACGGGAGGAAGAGGAGACGTCGACCGGACGATCTTAGCACTGGCCGAACGGACGACCGTAGTGCTGAAGGTCAAATCGCACGTCTGCGTCGCTACCTCCCTGGTAGTCCGAGGAGAGGCGAGGACAGTACTGAATTTCCCCGCTGGGAGCAGCGTGGGCTTCCTACTAGCAAATAGCTTGCGAGCAGCCGAGGTGGACACTTTCTCTTTGACCCGAATTTCCTGTATACAGCGTTCTTCCTTGTAGATGGGACAGTCGCGGGAGGACGCTGCATGGTCACCCTGACAGTTCACACAACGAGGAGACGGAGGTGGACAGTCACCCTCATGGGCATCCCTGCCACAAGTGACATTTAGCCGCATTGGAACAAGACTGACGAGTGTGATTAAAACGCTGACACTGGTAGCAGCGCGTAGGTGTCGGGACATAGGGGCGAACAGAAATAACCTCGTAGCCCGCTTTGATGCGCGACGGCAGCTGAACACTGTCAAATGTCAAGAAAAGTGTCTGGGTCGGTACAAGGTCATTGTTGACCTTTTCCATGACCCTATGGACAGCCGTCACGCCCTGCTCAGCGAGGAAAGACTGAATCTCCTCGTCAGTCAATCCGTCGAGTGATCTAGTATATACCACACCACGAGACGAATTCAAAGTGCAGTGAGCCTCCACCTTGACAGGGAACGTATACAGGAATGTGGCCCGAAGCAGTTTTTGTGCCTGAAAGGCGCTCTCAGTTTCTAGTAACAAGGTACCGTTACGTGACCTGGTACAAGACTTGACAGATCCGGCTTTGGCATCTACGCCCTTCTGGATAACGAAAGGGTTGACAGAGGAAAAATCCTTTCCGTCCTCAGATCGAGAAACTACGAGGAACTGTGGGGCAGGCGGTAGTACTTTTGTCACTGGTGGCTCGTCAAGTTTCCGTTTTCGGGCAGAAGTCGAGAGAGAAGAAGAAGAGAAATCCATTGCGGAGGAATCCCCCATGATTACCAGCGTCTCCGATGGCGCGCTCCTTCCTTGTGGGGACCCTCTCAGAGGGCACTCCCGCCTTAGGTGAATGTTTACACCTCAGGTCACACCTCCCGAGAAACGGACGGAGGGACCAATCGGCATGGTCGGAAGGTGTCAGCTCAGGCAATCACCCCTCCCTGGGCCTGGCCTGTACCAGGGGGTACGTGCGTGCCTTACTTGTCTACCCAGGGCGGGGAATTACGCGTTACCCCGTCACCGGCTACGCGTGCGAACGCGTGGGTCGGCCTTCAGGCACGCACAGGGAGGAAGGAAGAAGAGGAAAAAGAAGGGAGAGAGGGAGAGAAAGGACAAACTGTCTCAAACGCCGAGGCAGAGACCAGAGAAGGCAAGGAGAAGAAGGCAAGGAGAAGGAGGCAAGGAGAAGGAGGCAAGGAGAAGGAGGCAAGGGAAAGAGTAAGTAACAGTGACATGGGGAAGAAGAAAGGAAGAAACCAGAAGAAGTGAAAAACCAAAATGACCGCAATTATAGGTCGTGGAACCGTCCGTCTCCGGACGCAGGCGCTAACAACCCCCTTGAGGGGGAGGGACTCCTTTTAGTTGCGTCTTACAACAGGCAGGAATACCTCGGGCCTATTCTAACCCCCGGACCCGCAGGGAGGGGGGGGGGGCACAAACTTGTTTGTATACTTTCCTTCAAAGATGTAGTAGTTGTGGGGAAGGATGTAGTTGGTTAAGTGTACAAGGAATGAAGTAGTGGGTCTGGAAACTGCAGGGCGTTGGGAGAGGTAGTGTTCAATCATGACAAGGCCATGAATATGAGAGATATTGGTATGTAGGGAGGTTGCATCAACAGTGATGAGTAGAGATCTTGGAGATAAGGGTGTGGGGATGGTGGAGAGCTGGTGCAGGAAGTGGTTGGTATCTTTTAGTCGGGGCACTATAACCAGCCACAACGGGGAACATAGGATTATTAGGCTTCTGGATTTTGGGGAGCATGTAGAAGGTGGTTTACAGGTTGTTGTTGGGATGCGTAGGGGAGATAGATTTAGGGGAAAGGTTGTAGGAAAGGCGTAAAGATTTCAGCAGGGATAGGAGGTTATGTTGGAACTCTGTGATAGTATCAATTTGGCAGAGCTTGTGGGTGGAGGTGTCAGACAATTGACAGAGGCCATCTGCCAGGTAGTCACTCAAGTTCATCACAACAGTGGTGGAAACTTTGTCTGCCAGGAGGATAATCAGGTCAGGATCTGTTTTTAGGTTGTGTACGGCAGTCTTTTCTTCTGTTGAAATGTTGTTGTTCCTAGGGAGGGACCTGGGGAAGGATGGTGAGTCCAGGTTGGAAGTTAGAAATTCCTGAAAGTTGACCATGGGATGGTTAGATGGGAGTGTGGGAGGGTCATGGTTTGGATAATGGTATGAACTGGGACAGAGAGGGTTCAATGTTGAAATTGGATTGGCTTTGGTTTGAGGGGTTGGTAGCATAGAAGTGTTGCCACTGTAGGAAGCAGGAGAAGGAGAGTAGGTCTTTCACAAATCCAACATGGTGAAACCTGGGAGAGGGCTGAATATGAGGCCTTTGGATAGGACTGAAACTTCTGTGTGGCTGAGGATTTTGGTGGAGAGGTTAAAAACAGTGTTCTGGGATCGTTTCGGCTCTGGATTTCATGGAGTGTTGGTAGGGGTTTTTGGAGAATATGGTAGGTTGAGAAGGTCATTTAGGCAGGGTCTGCGTGCTACGAGGGGTTTACATGGAGGAACATTGTGGGTAAAATGGGAGTTGGATAGTGGTGCTCCAAGGTGGGAGTAGAATGTCAGCATTCTTGAGAGCTTGTGGATGTGGTGTTTCGAATGTTGTTCTAGGTGTTGGAGAGACAGGATTTCAATTTGTGTGATGAGGTGTAAGTACTGGGGATTGCATAGTAACAGTATTCTGCAGAGGGAGCGGAGGTGGTTCAGGGATGCATGCGCTACGAAAATGTGTTTTTTTTTTTTTTTTAGAATGAGGTTTGTGAGAAAAGGGACTGGCAGAATCTGAAAAGCTGAAGGTCATTGTGGAAGGAGGAGTGGGATCCAGAAATAGAGATTTTTATGTTTAGGCCACTGGGGTGGGGGAGGGAGGGAGGAATTCCATGTTTTTGATAGCATTTAAGAAACGAGGGCTACGGATAGGGAAACTTTTCTGAACTGGTGTAGATAAGTAGATCAGGAGGAGGGAGGGGAGGGCTAGCACTGGGGAAAGAAGTTGGCGTTGGAAGTGGGGAGCAGAAGTGTCAGGTGGTTGTAGGTGGAGTTGAATAACGTTGACAGGTGTAAGCAATGAAAGCAGGGGGTAGTATTGCGACTGGGGGTATATCTGATCGCGGACAGTTTATTTGGAGAATCGCAACCGCAGATCTACCTGTTTTTTATTCATTCACATTAAAAAACCTGTAGAATGTCTTATCTCCGCTTGTTATAATTCGAACTAGGGCAGTGGCCGACCAAACCTCATTATTTAACACTTATCTTCCTAGCTTAAAACTGAAAAATTTGTTTCTAAAAGATGTTGAACGCTATTTATTTTTCTTTGAACACAAACTCAAAGAAAAGGTGAATACTCATATGGACACTAAAGAACAATAAATAATTGCATTGTAAGAAATTCACTCCATTACAATGAAGATCCACGTACTAAATGCTTCGATTGTGGGCTACAGCCTTTCACTTCGGGTCGATTCATTCGATTCCATCAAAGTCCGACTCGCATTTGAGTTTGTGGCCGGCCAGGTTGGCCGAGCGGTTCTAGGCGCTGCAGCCTGGAACCGCATGACCGCTACGGTCGCACGTTCGAATCCTACTTCGGGCATGGATGTGTGTGATGTCCTTAGGTTAGTTAGGTTTAAGTAGTTCTAAGTTCTAGGGGACTGATGACCTCTGAAGTTAAGTCCCATAGAGCTCGGAGCCTTTTTTTTTTTTTTTTTTTTTTTTTTTGAGTTTGTGCTTCCACTAGCTCAAATGCACATATTACTAGCGACGTTTCCTCTTCCGCCCCCTTTCGCTCCCCCCCCCCCCCCTCCCTACCGAAGAATACCCATAAGTTTACTCACGCAGGTTCAGAGGAGAAACTGAGCCTTGGCAGTGCCTGGGCAACGCTTTGGCGCATATGCGTGCTGTCTGAACGACTTACATGTGTATGTAAGTTATACGTATGGTAGCTGGCTGCACAGGTAATGTCCAGAGGTCAATAAACAAAAAATGTGATTTCCACTCTTAAACAATTTTAAAAATATTAACATCTTGATTAAAATACTACTTTTATGAAAAAATCTCATTCGAATAGGGTTAACCTTCGCCAGAATAGGTTTAAACTATTTTTCCAAATGTACACATTGTTAAACTAATTCCAGATACCTTTTCAATGCAGATCTATAGAGTAAGGACATGAAAATCTGTAGATGAAATTTCTACGTTTCTTAACTTTCTTCTATCACTTGAAGGCTCTACGAACACTTAATACAGTAACAGGGGCATGTTTGTGGAATATCGGTGACCAGCGTAGGTAATGGTTTTAGGAGAGTGCGTAGGCTGAAAGGGCGTTATCTGTCTTTTGGGGTTACTGTGCCGCTTCAACTTAAAGGGAAACTCTGCCGTCTTACGGCAGACCACTGGTCAGCAAATAATCCACACCTTGAAACACAGTAACATGGATGGTATGTGCCACTATCATAAAAATCAGTTGCTTATTAACCGAATATTCCAGTTATTCGCCAAACAGCAGAGAATGCTCCTATGGCTTAATGTGCGGTTTTATCATTACAGAGTGTTTGCTGTTTAAACACTATTCTTCGGAAAGAAAAAATAGTCACACAGTTCAGTAGTTTAATTGGCGTTTTAAGCGGTATAGTGTACGTTGCAAAGGTATATGACGTTATGTGCCGTAACCGCAGCTTCTATTAATGTAAGACAGTAGTCACATCATAAACTGCAAGTATTTAATGATTTAAATAACAACTAGAAATAAGCACATGCAAAGGGTAAATTCGTTCAACTTTTTTACAAGTTTCGTACCTTTTCAAAAGAAAGTAAATATTAAAATAAAATAAGATCCGATTAGATTACCGGCGCAGTTAATGTAAATTCAAAAAGTCCGATTCGCTACTGGTATCATGGTTATCGCTACTGCACAACAAGAAATTGAGGTTTGGAGGAAAACGAAAGAGAAAGAAGATTAAAGACAGCAAAAATGATATTTTTGAGAATAACAGAGTGCACAAGAAAAGATACGGAAGTATACTGTAACCTGCGAAGAACAATGTCACAACAAAAACAAAATTTTCTGTTCCCAAATTGACACTAGCATTCCTTCAGTTGTTTTCACTATTTTTTTATATTTAGTCGTTTTCTCTACATCCTTTTCTTCTCATTGAATTTTTTTTGAGTGGTACCTTCCATTTTATTTTAAGTTCTCTCTTCATGTATTTTTTTAATGTGAGAATTTTTCTTGTTCTTCTTCAACAGGTTAAGTCAAACTGGATCCCAGTTACAGCGTAATTTTCTATTTTAATCAACAAAATTATTGTAACTGCAACATTAAAAGCAGCTCCTGTTTTCTTTGCTGACCTCGCTGTTCAAACATAAACAAATGTGATACGGACTGGGACTGGTTTTAGAACTTCTGAATGGCTGTTACCTCCACTTTGGATGTAAACTTTGATTAGATTCTCAAGGATTCCAGATTAATACTGCATTTTTGCAACACCACAGAGAGCGTTTCATAATGTATGTTGTACTGACAAATGTTGTCAGAATAAAGCACTACGTCAAGAGTCCTCTTTTTTCCTGTAGTCGGCTCTTGACATTTGAATATTTATTTCCGCTTCTTAATAAAAATAATATAAATTATCTATTTTAGTTTAATTAAGTAGAGTTGTAATTGTTGATCTTTGACTTATAAAACGCAGACAAAAACGTCTCCACCAGAGGTATACAAAACTTGTCTACATTAGTCATTCTTTAAGTGTCTGGCTTACCAATCTTTTTTTCCTCTTTCTCGTCATTTGATACAATCTTTTATGCATTAAATATTTAACATTTGTCCTTTTTGAAAATAAAGAATGAAACATTTAATTCTTCATTCAAAGTGCTTGAAGACAAATTTCAGTATTCTTTAAATATTTTCACTAAATGTGCACGAATCACGATGAAGACCGAATTTGATTTTCCACCATTTATATACTCATGTGTAGTCAATCCTCACAAACACTGCCTCTCAGTCTCTTACTGAGCGTGAGGTACCCCTTATGTCATTGTAAAATAAGTTACACCTTATAAGGCGTTATACGAAACCATTTTTAATTTTCTTTAATACTTTCGGATAGGCATGTTTCTCAAATCTAAGGTTGTTATAAAAATACTTACATATAAATATTTTGTTTTCATTTATAATGATACTAAAGGCATGGTTTAAAAGTATGTGTTCTGCCTTCTTTCTAATACTGATATTTAGGTCTTCCTTTAGTGAAATACTTTGAATTAAATTCACACCCCAATTTCAAGCTATAGAAATCCCAATAATTCTCAGATATAGCCTACTTTGAACGATTGTGCCATAATCGTCCAGTTTTGTGTTATCTGCGAAATGATTTTTGAAGTGCCTATATTGTAACAGTCCGAGAGTTCTAGAGAAGTAGGAACGTCTTTTTTCCCGATACTTCTATTTTTTCTCTAACAGTTCATCTGTATTCATATTTTTTACATTTCTTCGCAACGATTTTATCATCTGAGCGCTGAGCACTTTAAATTTATCAAATTGTTCAAGAGCCTCATTTTTGACTTCTGGTAATAGATCAGACGAACCTAATGCGAAGTTAGGATTTTTAAGGGTATGGTGAGTTATAGCTGTAAGGCTATTACCATTTGTCAAATGGTTCAAATGGCTCTGAGCACTATGGGACTTAACATCTGAGGTCATCAGTCCCCTAGAACTTAGAACTACTTAAACCTAACTAACCTAAGGACATCACACACATCCATGCCCGAGGCAGGATTCGAACCTGCGACCGTAGCAGTCGCGCGGTTCCGGACTGCGCGCCTAGGACCGCTAGACCACCGCGGCCGGCATTTGTCAAATTTTATGCAGCGTACATAATCCTTGTTTTAACGCTACGCAAGTCTCCAGTTAAGGAAACATTATCAGTTTCGAGTATCCTTGAATCCCAGCATGTTCAGCTGCAAAATGTTCACTGTTATCAAATATACCAATGCCTGCGACTACTTTCACGAATTCTTCTGTCAACGCTTGGTAAAATAACTTCATATAAGCAACAGGAACAAAGCTTCTAAAAATTCTGTGATGTTATTGTAGAACATCTGTAGTTTTTGTTTCCTTTACTAAATTATTTTATCTGATCCATTAGAAATGGTTTGTGAATGTCTGCGACGGTGAAAATAATGGATTTGTTTATAAAATAACTTTCTGCCACCAGTCACGAATAAAATCATGAGTGTTAGCAAGAAAGGTTGTCTTATAAACAAACAAATGAAAGACTATATTCCCAGTCATGCAGTTATTTTGTTTTCTTGACATCCAAACTGTGGTGGTTTGTTTTCTGTGAAGCCTACGTATCACATTTTCCGATCTTTTGGTATTATGTGCAGCAAACATCAGAGAAGTTTGTATTTTTTTTCTGACCTCTGGAGAAGAGTCTAACCTGCCCTTCAATACAACATTGTATATCTCTATCCCTACCTATGTTTTTGGGAACGAAGTGTTATGTCTGCAAATCTGACACCCGCATGTCGAGGCGTCTTCCATGCGGACAAACATTCTGATTTAATAGAAGGGACAGAGGATTGACATTTAGGATAATTAAATTGATTGTGGTTAATTTATGCTTAAAGGGTTCAAATAATTTATTGAGCTGTGGAACAGGCTGGTTAGTGCAAACCAATTAAAATACACTGATTGACCAAAAGTCATGGGAATGAATTGCACGTTATGTTGTCCGCAGACTATCCATGGCTATGTGGAGACGACGTCACGTCCGTTCGTCAAACACTTGAGGTCGTCCTGTGTGGTGGTTTATACACAGGCCATCGCTTTGCAATACTGAGTTTCCATTGTCGACCTCATAAATCCGAATTCTTTTATAACCTCTGATATGCTATTAGGGATTGACTTTTCCAGAGCGATCGCAGTTCACGTTGGCGAGATCAAATCGACCTTTAAGCCTCTCACAAAAAGAAAGACTATGTTACTTATCAGTCCCCCTAATTTCCGATCAAAGACTAGCCACGTGCTCTGACCTAGATTGCAGAACCCCCCGTTGCTATGAATTCAGAAATGGCATCGACGGACGCCAGACTTGACACCGGGCGCAACTGCGGTCGACGTTAAAGACTGTCTGCCACCGAAGCGCTGTCGATAAGCTGATGGGTGCTTTTGCCTATTCAGCACCTTGCAACCAGTCTCTAAAGCTCTCATGGCTAGTTAAGAAATGTCATTTTCCCTTCGTGTGGTTTTCCCCTGAGATCACTTAAAATTCCAATCACTTTGTTTCCTGCAGAAGCCTGGCAGTTACTTTGTCCGCTCCCGTATTGTCGTTCCCTCATTAATATGTTACGGGCTGGAGCAAACGAACTTCTTTATCTTTTTAATATCTTTCAGTTTATATCCTTTCCTGCGTGGAAAATGGCAGTTTCCTCAGACAGTCCGAGATTGTGGATTAGTATGTCCCATACTACAAAAGGCTGCCTCAAAATTTCATTTGTGTTTGAAGAATACATCTGTAACCATCCCACCTGTCTCAATATTATTCATCCAGCGAATTTCGACAGAAATACCTGCAACACGACGAGAAGTCCGAATTAGGACGGGCACGGTTACAGGAAAATTTCTCTCGAGGCAAGAGAATACTACCAGAGAATAGCGAAGGTAGCGACCGACCGTTAAGGAAACAGGAAAAGTTGTGAAATTAATCTCAAATATTATTCTATGACGAATGCGTTTTTCACCGATTGTCATCCAATGTTTAAAGTGTCGTGCTGCAACACTCACTACACATTTGTCTGTAACAGACTGCTCGGATATCGTGTCTACACCCTCGTCATATGCAGTACATTTTCAAATGGGAAAACGATGCTGTAGCTTTTGAACGCTATGTCCCCTGAAAGAGATACGGTAGGAATATGATATGGAAATGTGATGTATCAGACAGTGAAACATTCTCGTTGGCAACAGCATGGTTTAAAACATTACAAATAACGCTAAATAAGACAAAAAGATCTGTCATTTAAAATTACTGAGAAATACAAATGTTTGTCAGCTGCTTATAGAGAAGGTCCTCCCAGGTCATTTTGCCAAGATTAAACGACAGACACGTGTTCTGTGGGATTAAGAGTTCTGGCCTGTAGCAAGATGAGGCATTAGAAATGAAAAGGATGACAGACAGACTTCCTAATCGGACAACAGAGCGCAGAGCGGGACATCGATCTCCTCGTTCATCTTTGAGAAGTAGTGCAATGCTGACCAGTCCCTTCTGCGACTAGTTCATTTGTAGTTGTTCACTGTTCCTTTTTCTTTAATTTGATTATGAAACACTGTATGTTTATCAGATTTTATTATCATACGACTAGAACTTAAGAATGGAAACGTTATTTTCATAAAAATGTAATTCAATATTTTGATTAACATTTTCGTGTGTTAACATATGTAGAATTTCAATAAAAACTGAAAAGTTGCTCCTAGTGAAATTCGAACCAGGAACTTTACGGTTGCAAAACTTCTACGCTACTCAGTGAGATACCGGCGACCGCTGAAGTTCAGGGATTGTTTCGTCCTTAAGAGTTTAAAAATCTTCCGACCATCAAAGTCAGTTTATCAACTCTTTTGAGAATTGCGTCGCACTGCCTTTCGGGAAATGTCCGGCCACTAACCTTCAAATCCCTTCAGTATGAAGAAAATGGAAGGGGTAAGAACAGTCCATGAGGTTTCCACGCTAGATACGTATCCTATCCTCTAATGGGATCAGTAATTTTCGAAATTTGAACTAAAATAAGTAGGGGTGACGTAAGCAAACGAAACTTACAATGGACTCTAGGTTGCTCGACTGCCTTTAATTCCTTTAAAAGACTGCCAGTTGTGATTCAGAATATGAAGAGCGAAAGTCGTACTGTTTCGATAAAGACAGACAGACACACACACACACACACACACACACACACACACTCACACAAAATAATTCCAGAATAAATATTATTTGTATTTGCAAACTGAAAATTATGGGCACTTTGTTTTGAAAAGACGCACTAGCAAATAAAAATAAACGAGATCCAGCGAATCAGGATATCTTGAGTTAATATTAACATATAATAAATTTATAAATTACTGGTTGTGGATGCCGAACGATGTACACAAAGATCAAGAAGGAAAATTTCGAGAGTGGTTTGAAACTGAGCAACAACTGGCGAACTTAATGAACAGAAAGAGCTAAAAATCAATGAAGAAAGGTGAAGCTGGAAAGAGGAACGACTGATGACCCGACAAAGGAAGAGACTCACTGAATGGAACTGAGGATGAGACGAGTAACGATGGAACTAGAACTAGGAACAGACCAACTAGAAAGAAATCGTTCTTTGGTTCTCCCTCGGTCCTTCCGTTAATGAACTGTTCCTTTGGACCTGTCATTTCGCAAACGACTCCCCTCTAGCAGCAATTGCTTCGGCGTGATCGGCGCAGCTCGCGGTCCACAGTAGGGCATAGCGAAGCGAAGTGAGCGGCAGTCGTTCATTGCTCGTTATCCACACGGTTCGGTGTCTCTCTTTCACGCCGGCGAGCTATCTTCCATCGCAGCACGAAGCGTAGAGGAAGAGCATCGCGCCTGCACACACTGAAACTACGCGGCCTATACGCATGTGCGAGAGTTGCATATGGCTATGCAGGCTGCATAGGCGACTGTTATTACGCAGGATAGTGTACGTCGTCTTAAAAATGTTCAAATGTGTGTGAAATCTTATGGGACTTAACTGCTAAGGTCATCAGTCCCTAAGCTTACACACTACTTAACCTAAATTATCCTAAGGACAAACACACGCACACCCATGCCCGAGGGAGGACTCGAAACTCTGCCGGGACCAGCCGCACAGTCCATGACTGCAGCGCCTAAGACCACTCGGCTAATCCCGCGCGGTGTACGTCGTCTTAGGAAACTTCTGACGAACGAATTGTTTGGAGTTCATTCGCCTTCACTCTCGCACACCGCAGCCGAATATACACGAATAGGTTGCGTGGTTACAGTACTATAGTCCTGATGTCGACAGCAAAGTGAGGCGAAACTCTGACCATCAGGATGGGAAGATCGGTGACGCCGTCAACATTAGAGTGTGGACAGGGCAGCAGTGGCAAACACTGCAAAGATGCCATCTCGAACTAGCAGTGACTAGTCAGGCATACTGACTCGTCCAATACGCTAACAAACAGCACTTTCCAAGTGTTCTTCGCCAAGACTCCAACCGAACGCCATTTGTGTCCCGCTAGTGTTCTGCCTGGCTCTTCCCATTATGCACTCTCATGGGTTCTTACGCTGTATGATCACAAACCAGTGGGATGTGACAGAGATTGTTTGCTATTCCTAATGAGTTACTGATTTCTCGATGTTTGGCTGTAGTGTCCCTCTAGCCGCGGGAGACTTTCTTCTGTGACATCCGTGTTTTCATCGATTCATGTGTTTACTGTTGATGATCTACTCTGCGGCCGTCGTTCTCCGGAAAGAAACGTTTCCTCCGTCTAAGAGTTATGTTAAGCCATCTAACGATTGATAGGTAACAGTAGTTTGTAGGAAGAGTTCTTCTTGATGTAGCGGTGTACTTACCACGAAGCGCGTATGTGGAACGGGAGCGTGGACAGTGCTAAAACGAGGAATCGAGTGACACAAAAAAAAAAAATCACTCGCGTATTTAGGTGTTCCCCACGATAACACGATTTCTCAGTGAGCTAAATCTGATCCGTCGGCAGTTCGGTTTTATCATGTGCCCCACACAAAATGAAGATGTGGCACGATGGTAGCAGAGCTTGAACACTTCTGCACGACACAGCGAAATATCTAATGCAGTCAGTCGTAATCATATGTCCTCTGACAAAGATCAGAACATCTATTTCACTGGTCAACAGAATTTTTTTCAGGAACAATGCAAATGTACTTTTTAGGACATGCGTGGGTCCTGTATCCAAAACTAATCAATTTATTTTAATGAAGTTCGATTTCCTTGTGACAGGTTATCATCTATGATATTCTTGGAAACAATGGTCTCTGGTTATTCTGATGGACCTCAATTTAATTATTCTGCAGATATAACTTCTGGACCACTGTTGTATAATGTGTTAGGAATTCTCATACACAAATCTCAGTTCGGGAATTCATCTCCAGAAAGTAATGGAAATTAAGCAGCGTTCGTAATGAGTCACACTCAAAGGCCTTCTACCTCTGTAAATAGCAAAACATTTTTTATATCTGTGGAGAATTAACTGTTTTACGAAAACTTAATCCTCTTCTGGAGAAGTTCAAAATGGTTCAAATGGCTCTGAGCACTATGGGACTTAACATCTGAGGTCATCAGTCCCCCAGAACTTAGAACTACTTAAACCTAACTAACCTAAACATCACAAACATCCATGCCCGAGGCAGGATTCGAACCTGCGACCGTAGCGGTTGCGCGGTTCCAGACTGAAGCGCCTATAACCGCTCGGCCACACCGGCCGGCTGGAGAAGTTCTACATCTTTATTTAGGACGTAAAGTTGTCGACCAGGAGGAAAACTGGGCTGTCGCCAGCACACCGGTCGGCAAAGATGAAGTACGAAGATCGATTAGTTCAAATGGTTCAAATGGCTCTGAGCACTATGGGACTCAACTGCTGAGGTCATTAGTCCCCTAGAACTTAGAACTAGTTAAACCTAACTAACCTAAGGACATCACAAACATCCATGCCCGAGGCAGGATTCGAACCTGCGACCGTAGCGGTCTTGCGGTTCCAGACTGCAGCGCCTTTAACCGCACGGCCACTTCGGCCGGCCTTATCGATTAGTAGGCGCTGGATCAAGCGCGAGTATCATGAGAGAGGCTGGAGACACACCCACAAGCAACAAGCCGCCAACGCCCTCTCGACAGCACCTATTTAGGCCTATTTAGGCCACTGACTGAAGAGCCTCGCTCAATCACTCACTCACTCACTCACTCACCTACCCATCCAGTTTGGCGTCTATCAGTTTACTTGCAGAGTGGGTTTAGTTCATCACAGGCTACGACAGTACATAGCGACCAGATTAGTGACTATAATGGGACTATTACTGATGAACTTGTACCACAGAACATGGACTTTGTTCAAGTTAAGTAAAGTTTCCAGTTAATGTAAACAACAGTAGTAATCAAAATGGTTCAAATGGCTCTGAGCACTATGGGACTCAACTGCTGAGGTCATCAGTCCCCTAGAACTTAGAACTAGTTAAACCTAACTAACCTAAGGACATCACACACATCCATGCCCGAGGCAGGATTCGAACCTGCGACCGTAGCGGTCTCGCGGTTCCAGACTGCAGCGCCAGAACCGCGCGGCCACTTCGTCCGGCACAGTAGTAATCCACTCGTGCATTTGTGTTGTAGAAAAAGGACACCAGTCACCCATAACAACATTCTCTCCCTTGCTTCCTTTGGGTACAAGACCCTACACCAAGCCTCCACTTCTTTGCTGTATCCATGAAACGGAGAAAACCAATGTATCACAAAATACTTCCTTATTTAAGTCCCATAAAAATAGAATCGCCGAGAAAACAAAACTGTGCTCTAATTAACGGTACCAGTGATTTCCAAAAATCTGACAGTGAGTGAAAATGAGTACAGTGACGAACAATCAGAAGACAGAGGGCTACATGCACACTGACCCAACATTTCAGTAACGCATTTGTCCACAAAGATAAAACCATGCTAGTATGGTCTTGACAGTAAAATTAAGATTATTAATTGTAATAGAAGACAAAGAAAGGAAGAGTCCGCAGCCCGTGGTCTAGTGGCTAGCGTTGCGGCCTCTGGATTGGGGGGTCCCGGATTCGATTCCTGGCCGGGTCGGGAATTTTCTCCGCCTGAGAACTGGGTGTCTGTGTTGTCCTCATCACCTCAACATAATCTCATCATCATTTGGGTAGTGGCGAGACTGGAAACGGAAAGACTGGAGCTTGTACGGGTGCTGATGACCACGATGTTGAGCGCCCCACAAACTAACATCATCATCAAAGAAAGTAAGAGAGAAATGCATTCCTATGAAAGATGTTTAAGTATCAGGTCGGAAACGGTAGTAGAAAATGTAAAAAAGTTGAATGATAAATGTTGAAAGCTGTCTGTTAGAAATCTCTTTCATACACAACCTGTTGCAAATAATTGTTTAGTACATTGACCTAGGTTTCGACACCTCTAAGAATGTCTTCATCAGAATTAAATTTTAAAAATCGTAAAATTGCACTGCGAGTAGGCAATAATCAAATTTTAGAGCAGACATGCTCAATTCAAAAATCAAAAACATTCCAGACTTTAATTTTTAATTTTTGACTTGAGCATGTCTGCTCTAAAATTATCTATTGTCTTCTTGCAATGTAACTTTACGAAATTTAAAATTTCATTCTGATGGAGACATCGTTAGAAGTGTCGAAACCTAAGCCAATGTACTAAACAGTTATTTGCAACCGGTTGGATGTGTCGTTTCTCCGTTGAAACTTATATACGGTTGCTGAAAGACAGCCATGTTCAAAGCTTTAATCTTTCATACAATTTATCACTACGCGAGTTGCAAGACACTAGTATGGCTGAAAGGATATTCATTGTTTCCATCTCTTTGGGAATTCACATCGTTGGTTGTTTAGTAATGCAAAACTGCCCGATGAACTTTGAAGGCAGAATCCTTCCGACCAATCAGATAGCTAGGCAGTTAGAATGTGAGATCCCATGGTCCATGTGGCTGCAGAACAATACATTTCTTTTCTCACGTTTCTTACACTGGACGCATGCACTTGTCCTTACCGCTGTTTATATGCTCGACCGGTATCTGAAGCAGATAACCTCTTATGTCAATTAAATTTAAACGTTAGCAACTTGTGCGTTATAGATATAGGCTTTTCTGAGTAGCAGTATTCAGGATTTATTGTGAAAGCGTTGCTTGGTAGCGTTTCGTTGGCGTAATTCTATATTACATGACTTCTCAGCGCCACAGATGCTTTCATTGCATGCGATGTTAGATCTTTGTCCCTATCTAGACTTTGTCCACCGTACACTTGACGCAACAAAAAATGACCGTGGCTGAAATTTGAATTACTCACCATGTTACGCAGGAGCCAATCACATTGCAGGACCCATAGAAGTAAATAATACCTGTAACGTGAGTGCAGAGGATTATTACCTTTTTGACTCTTATCCTTAGAACGCACCCTCTAAAAAACGCAAGAAAATTGCGCCGCGTCATTCGCAGCATTGCAGACCTAGTGCACGTATTTTATTTCGTGATGTGTTGTCAAGAGTGGTAAAAAGTACCTGATCCTGACAGGTATAGCAAAATGCTTTCGTAGCTCGGTGGCATGGTAGGCTGTATAGCAGCTAACACAAAAGAGCGGAGCATGTGTGTCCTTTACCACTAAATAGCACGTCCAAAGGCCTTAAATTTGAACAAATAACGGATATCTACGAGAAGGAGATTTTCTGCCGTCTCCTCCCGGCCAGCTAGGGTGACGTTCCAACGATCATCACGGGCTCTTAGCGCGGGGTCAGGCCAGTTCTCTCGCATGATCTGTTTCGTCTCAGACCATACATTTTAAAGAGGCTTTAGATCTGGTGCAGTAGGAGGCTAACCGAGAAGAAAAATAGCATTGTGTTCTGCGTACCAATGCTGCTCCATCACTGACATGTGTATAGGAGACTGGTACAGCTGGAAATAGATTACTCTCTCAAGATATATTCGGTTGGTGCGTAAGTGCGTTGCGTTTATCAATAATTTAATATGCACAACAGATACATGTAACAGAGACTTAAGTCGTTAATAATACAGGGCGATTCAAAAAGAATACCACAACTTTAGGAATTTAAAACTCTACAACGACAAAAGGCAGAGCTAAGCACTATCTGTCAGCGAATTAAGGGAGCTATAAAGTTTCATTTAGTTGTACCTTTGTTCGCTTGAGGCGCTGTTGACTAGGCATCAGCGTCAGTTGATGCTAAGATGGCGACCGCTCAACAGAAAGCTTTTTGTGTTATTGAGTACGGCAGAAGTGAATCGACGACAGTTGTTCAGCGTGCACTGAGAATCCGCGGGAAACAACTCAGTATGAACGTGACTCGCCTAAGGCGAACGTTTTCTGTGCCATTTCAGCCAATAAAGTTTTTGGTCCCTTTTTCTTCGAAGGTGCTACTGTAACTGGACTACAGTATCTGGAGATGTTAGAGAATTGGCTGTTCCCTCAGCTCGAACAAGAAGCACAACAATTCATATTTCAGCAGGATGGAGCGCCACCACATTGGCACTTATCTGTCCGTAACTACCTGAACGTCAACTACCCGAGGCGATGGATCGGCCGCCAGGCAGCCCGTGACAGAGCACTTCATCACTGGCCTCCAAGAAGCCCTGATCTTACCCCCTGCGATTTTTTCTTATGGGGGTATGTTAAGGATATGGTGTTTCGTCCATCTCTCCCAGCCACCATTGATGATTTGAAACGAGAAATAACAGCAGCTACCCAAACTTTTACGCCTCATATGCTACAGAGAGTGTGGAACGAGTTGGAGTATCGGGTTGATATTGCTCGAGTGTCTGCAGGGGGCCATATTGAACATCTCTGAACTTGTTTTTGACTGAAAAAAAACCTTTTTAAGTACTCTTTGTAATGATGTATAACAGATGGTTATATTATGTTTCTTTCATTAAATACACATTTTTAAAGTTGTGGTATTCTTTTTGAATCATCCTGTATATTCTCCTTCACTTCACGAAACTGTGGGGTAAGTTTTAGATTCCACGAATGTAACAATCACATGGCTTTCAGACGAAGAACTCGTGGAGTCATGTTCGGGGTGCATTTTCATCCGGAAAGGAAGGTCCTTAAGGTTGTTCGGTAGAGAGCGGAAAAGACGAAAATCTGACGCGCAAGATCAGATGAATAAGGTGGGTGCGGAATGACTTCCCAACCCAACTCCTGTATTGTTCCTTTTTTTCTCAGTCTAGCAGAATGCGGGCGAGCGTTATCGTGGAGTATCATCAATTCACGTAGTCTTCCTGATCGTTGTTCTTGGAATGCGTCTCAGATGTTTACAATAAATGGCAGCAGTGACGGTTACATCTCGAGGAAACAATATACAGTACGCCACACCGTCGCTGTTCCAACAGATGCATAACATTATCTTTTGTGGATGCGCGCAAGTTTTTGTACTGCGAGTTTCTGCTTATTTTGGCCCGTGGATTCCTTTCTTTTCCTTATGTAAGGGTAAAGACACTATTTCTCGTCACCAATAACGATACAGGACAGGAATAGTCAGTGTTGTTCACGAGCCAGTTGATCACGAGCAAGCAGAGATGCACATATGGCCACCCGCTGATTTTGGTGATTTGGCTTAGAGCATGCTGTCAGTACCCATACAGCCGCTTTTTGAGCCTTCCCTATTGCATGCAAATGTCGCACAATGGTGGAATGATCACAGTTCATCAGATTTGCCAGTTCTCGAGTACGATGACGTGGATCATTGTGGATTAATGCGTTTAAACGATCTTTGTCAAACCTCGAAGATTTCCTAAACGTGGAGAGTCATTAATGCCAAAACGATCCTCATTAACAGGAGAAAACAATTTTCTCGCTGTGCTGTCCAGTGGCTTCGTCCCCACACACAGCGCAAATGTTTGTGGCTGCCTCCGCTGCTGTCACTTCTATTGAGCTGGAACAGAAGAGTATGTCGCAAACGTGGCACTCCATTTTCTAGCGTCCACAACTCCACTCACCATCTCCAAATAACAACATTAAACTCAAACAGCAGTAACGAATTGCAAGTAAATATAGCAATCGATAAATAATCCCAAATCATCCGGAATACCAACATGCAAATCAGAAAACGCAACGAACGTATGCACCAACGTAGTAGTTGCGCACTGATGAGGCCGTAATACGGCACATAATACGGGTGTACTGGGGAGCAACATCTGCCACATATCCTGTGAAGCACTCTAAGCCACGGGAAAACGTCCAGTCCGCAGCTGCTATAGACTCACGTCCACAGAGAGATGATGAGTGTATCTGAGGTACAAACGGGCACCTTGCGGCCTGTATTGCACCTACAATCGCTGAGGACTGTACTGATTCGGGCGAAAATATCGTGTTTCACCCTTCACGATTCTTCTGCAAGCGCTAATCGGTAGAATCGATAATCAGCACGGAGCCTTCCCTTGATGGCCGCACGTTTACTAAGGCGGTCCCGTGCCGAACCGAACCCAACCCGTCGACTCGGAAAATCCAATTGTCTCTTTCAGTTGCACCGCGCCTAAATAAAATTGTCGTGACCTGTTGACAATTTCATTCTCCTAAGGAGGTTATACACGCCAAAGTACATTTTTAAACGCTTATTAGATACTGCAGTATCTAGATTGATGGGCACGCAGTGCGCTCAGGAACGCCATACTGTATCCCGCACTTCGTCAACTCCACAAGGGCAATGGCGTGGTCATGGCACTTAAATAATGTGAATCGACTGAAACCGGTTGTTGTACGCATTTTACATTCTTCATGTACTGTCATTAGCTATTAGAGAATGAATAGTGTGCTTCCAGATGTAACTCGCTACGAGAGGACTGTCAGTCTGTTACTGTGTTAATACCAATGAAACTGTGTAAATAATTCTCATCGTAATGTTTCAAATGCTGTTGTTGTTGATGACGATGCGACTGTTGTTTTTAGTCCAAAGACTGTCAGCCCAAAGACTGACAGCCCGAAGACTGACAGCCCGAAGACTGACAGCCCGAAGACTGACAGCCCGAAGACTGACAGCCCGAAGACTGACAGCCCGAAGACTGACAGCCCGAAGACTGTCAGCCCGAAGACTGTCAGCCCGAAGACTGTCAGCCCGAAGACTGTCAGCCCGAAGACTGTCAGCCCGAAGACTGTCAGCCCGAAGACTGTCAGCCCGAAGACTGTCAGCCCGAAGACTGTCAGCCCGAAGACTGTCAGCCCGAAGACGTCAGCCCGAAGATGTCAGCCCGAAGACTGTCAGCCCGAAGACTGTCAGCCCGAAGACTGTCAGCCCAAAGACTGTCAGCCCGAAGACTGTCAGCCCGAAGACTGTCAGCCCGAAGACTGTCAGCCCGAAGACTGTCAGCCCGAAGACTGTCAGCCCGAAGACTGTCAGCCCGAAGACTGTCAGCCCGAAGACTGTCAGCCCGAAGACTGTCAGTCCGAAGACTGTCAGTCCGAAGACTGTCAGCCCGAAAATTTTCAGTGCGAAAATTTTCAGTCCGAAAATTTTCAGTCCAAAGATTGGTTTGATGCAGCTTTCCATACTACTCTACACTGTGCAAGAGGCACTCCAGACAAACATTTTCAGAAATATACTTTCACACACTTAAATTTGTATTCGATGTTAATAAATTTCTCTTTTACAGAAACGCATTGCCAGGCTACATCAACTGATCTGCTGCTTTTAGTGCCTTACTTCCTAATCTAATCCTCTCACCATCGCCTCATTTCAGTTCGACTACTTTTCATTATCCTTGTTTTGCTTTTACTAATCTGCATCTTATATACTCCTTTCAAGACACTGGCCACTGTGTTCAACTTCTCTTCTCAGTCCTTCACTTTCTCTGATACAATTACAATGCCATCGGAAGGCCTCGCAGTTTTTATTTCTTCTACTTGAATTTTAATTTCTACTCAAAATTTTTCTTTCGTTTGTTTACTACTAGCTCAGTGTACATACTGAATAACATCGGGGATTGGCTATGTTCATACTGAATAACATCAGGGATTTGCTACAACCGTATCACTCCCTTTTCAACCACTACTTTTCTTTTATGGCCTTCGACTCTCACAGCCGCAGTCTGGTATCTGCACAAGTGGTATGTAACTTTTGGTTCCCTGTAATTTACCCTTGTCGCCCTCAGAATTTCAAAGAGTGTATTCCAGTCAGCTTCGTCAGAAGCTTTCTCTAGGTCTAAACATGCTATATGCGTCGATGTATCTTTCTTTAAACCATGTTCTTAGATAAGTTTTAGGATCAGTATTGCCATGTGTGTTCCTACATTTCTCCTAAACCCAAACTGATCTTCACCGAAGTCGGCTTCTACCAGTTTTTCCAGTTTTCTATAAATATTCCGTGTTAGTATTTTGCTACCATCAGTTACTAAAGTGATAGCTGGGTCATATTCACACCAGTCAACACCTGCTTTGTCGGTAATTGATGTCTTCCTCACTAGGCGGAATGTTTTGTCATGGCTGGCTCTAATACAAATTACGTGAAATAGAGGTAGTAAATTTTAAGTTTTCGACTCCAGAGACGTCATCCTGAACCAGTAATGACTCATTGATTTCTAGCTAAAATTCGTCCGCAACTTCCGTTCCAAATGAACTGCACATCATGAAATGTTTCAGAGTGTGAGGTAACGGGCGAATTGTAGCAGCCTGGAAGTATCCTCAGTTCAGAGTTGGCGGCTCGGTAAGGCGCGGCTCGGATGCCGCACCACGGCCGGACCACGTGCTCCATTGGCTGGGAATTCCGTGGCGACTCTGTGTCAATCAAGGAGACACGCCGGGAGTGCCTAAGATGGCGGACTTCGTGAAACCTTAATGGCAGGCGTTTCACAGTCTGTATAGAAATTAATTGTAGCCAGGTGAATCATGATACCTCATAACGAAACATGTACGTTACCGAGACCTTAACTTTTCCCGGCGAATTGAATGTTCAAATAATTTACGGGTTTACTGCCGGGTGACGTCGTCGGACACCGCCGATATTTCGACAGGAGCACACCCTGCCATTCTCAAGGCACAGATGCAAGGAATAAGAAATGTGCAAGCAAATTTAATACCTCGGTTCACATAGGAGAAACAAGGAAGACACCACACACAGAACAAGTGTCAACACAACCAAAGATAACCAACATCAGAAATATCGATAGTTACTATTAATCAACAGGTGAGGTAGCACTAATTCTGTCCCTCTGTTTTTTGATGAGAGACAGAGCCGGATTCCAAGTAGCATTTAAACAAAATCCGCCATCTCTGTTAATAAGGTTGCTTGATAGTCTGATTTCAACAGCTTAATAACACTATCCCAATAGCTGGACGTGCAAGCCAGAATCTCCGTGTTGTTTTATTCCGTAGGATGACCGGTGTCAAGGCAATGTTCTGCAATAGCGGATTTGCTCGGCTGTTGTAAGCGTGTGTGACGCTTATGTTCAATACACCGGTCTTACAGTCCTGATTGTCTGACCAATATATGACATGCCACAACTGCAAGCAATACGATAGACCCCAGCCTTACTCAAACCAAGATCATCTTTTACGGACGCCAACAGGGCCTTAATCTTGGAAGGTGGTCGAAAAACACATTTCACATCATATTTCCGCAAAATACGGCCAATCCTGTTGGAAATGCTTCCTGCGTAAGGCAAAAAGGCCGTAGACTTAGGTGCCACTTCGTTGCCATCGTCACCCACCCGTTGCACAGAAGGCTGATGGCACAACGCACGTTTGATCTGCCTCTCACTATAACCATTCTGACGAAAGGTGACTTCGAGATGTGATGGCTCAGCTGCCAAACTTTCAGGGTCTGAGATAACGTGGGCCCTGTGAACCAAGGTGCGAAGTACTCCTTCACGCTGAGCTGGATGGTGACAACTATCAGCTCGCAGACACAAGTCAGTGTGGGTAGGCTTCCTATAAACCGAATGCCCCAACGTACCATCAGTCTTCCTTTTGACCAACACATCAAGGAAGGGAAGGCATCCATTCTTTTCCACCTCCATAGTGAACTGAATATTCGGATGGATTTAATTCAGATGTTCCAAAAACCGGTTTAAATTCTCGCTACCATGAGACCAAACAACATAAGTATCGTCTACATATCTGAAAAAACACGCAGCTTTCAAGGTCGCTGACTCCAATGCACGTTCCTCAAAGTCCTCCATAAACAAATTGGCCACAATAGGTGACAATGGGGTTCCCATTGCAACTCCATCAGTCTGTTCGTAGTACTCACCATTGAATAAAAACTAAGTGGAAGTCAGCACATGTCGAAACAAATTTGTTAACTCGACACCAAACTTAACCTCAATTAGCTGCAACGAATGAGAGAGGAGCGCGAGTGAAAAGAGAAACCACATCAAAACTGACTAAAGGGTCGACCGAAGCGTCCGATCCCACCCGTCGGCTTTGACCCGTGACGTAGGGCTGTTGTGGTGTGTGACGTCACGACGGCGCGAAATTTAGTTTCCAGATGTAGTTTTGATGCGATAGGTGGTGCTCTTCTGGTCCTGTATTAGGTGATGTTTTTGGTTTAGTTTGCGAGAGTGCCGTCGTGTGTGAATTTTGGTAAACTGCTTTTTTTATGTCTTTGGTAGGTATGGATATGACTGACAGGGTCAATAATTTTTGGTTGTCGGCTATGATGGGGGACAGTGCGTTGTCTCTAATAAAATTTCTTCGACTATTCGGATTTTTGGATGAAGTCGTGAAGTGTTCAGTATGTCGTGAAGAAATGAGGCTTACTTAAAGTTCCGGCGTCTCGGACCAGGGACGGCTGTACGAGGAGATGTCGTAAGGATAACCGGTCAAGGGAAGTGTTCGATCCCAATGTGTGGCTGTGAATGTTCTATTGATATCGGGAAATGTTTTTGAGCTGTATAGGTCAAGGGAAGTGTTAGGTCCTAATTTATGGGATCGGGAGCTGCTGTTGAGCTATATAGGTCAAGGGAAGTGTCCGATTCCAGATGATATTGTGTTAAGTGGTATTTGAGGGGTTTTGTGATGTCGGTTTTTTTCGTCGTTTTGCGTGGTTTTGTATGGGGTTGGGTGTCTAAATTTGTTTATATTTAGTTTCTCCCCACCCAAAAACCCCCTATTTCCCGCATTTGTCCCTTTAGTGTCATTAGGCTTTTTGTGGAACGTGTGTGTGTGTGTGTTTTCGATGTATTTTCGTCCTCATAATGTGTACGTAACGTCTTTATATGCGCCATATTGGAATCGTGGTTTATGGTCGTTTCCGCCATATTTGTCACGTCATAGGTCAAAACAGACTGGTGGAATCGGACGCTTCCGTATTTCCCTGACTAAAATATCAGAGTCATTCAAACGCAATCGACATAAGAAAT
Organism: Schistocerca nitens; assembly: GCF_023898315.1. Lineage (NCBI taxonomy): Eukaryota > Metazoa > Arthropoda > Insecta > Orthoptera > Acrididae > Schistocerca > Schistocerca nitens. Next base: position 79,660,303 of record NC_064616.1, on the reverse strand, counting down.
CTACAGAGTTCTTAATGTGGTGTTCACACCTACCTAGCCGGCCGGAGTGGCCGAGCGGTTCTAGACGCTACAATCTGGAATCGCGCGACCGCTACTGTCGCAGGTTCGAATCCTGCCTCGGGCATGGATGTGTGTTATGTCCTTAGGTTAGTTAGGTTTAAGTAGTTCTAAGTTCTAGGGGACTGATGACCACAGCAGTTAAGTCCCATAGTGCTCAGAGCCATTTGAACCATTTGAACACCTACCTACTAGTGGGCTCAACAAACTAGCAAGATGTTTAGCTACACGATATGTCTGAGCACCAATATTAGAAACAATAGGCCTCAACGGGACAGCCTCTTTATGGACCTTAGGGAGGCCATATAATTAGGTGGTACAGCACAGTAAGAATTAAGACTCTTGATAGTCTCCTGTGACAAAGAACTTTTCTTCAGGAGGTTATTTGTCTTTCTCTCAACACTCTTAATAGGGTCAGCACCGATTTTGCGATACACCGAATCAGAAAGTAGACACTGCGTCTTTTGAATGTAATCGTGCTTGTTCAACAAAACGGTGACGTTTCCCCTGTGCGCAGGTAAAATAACAATATCAGGATCCATTCTGAGTGAACGTAAAGCAGCCGCCTCTGCTGCTGTGATGTTACACTTGGGTGGACGGGCCCCAATCAACACACGACAAGCTTCCCTCCTAACCTCTTCCGCAGCCTCGGAAGGTAGTTTATAAACAGCCTGTTCGATAGAACTAATAAAATCAATCACTGGCAAACTCTTAGGCGTCGGTGCGAAGTTCAAACCTTTCCCCAGCACAGACAAAGCTGCGCTGTCAAACGTTTTCTCCGTTAGATTGATCACAGAACGTCGAGAATTAGAATTAGACACTGAGCCAAGGAAACGTTCAAACTTCGCCGAATGACGAGCAGTTACAGATTGAAATTCCCAGTCAGACTGCGACCAAGAGGCACCGTCCACCCAATCCCAAAAAAATTCAGAAACATTAGACGCCATCATTAAATGAAGCTGAAATAATTCCTTAGAAACAAAATCTAATTGACGGCGAGTATAGTGCATCCTTTCACGAACAAGAGCTAAACCAGCACGTTGCTTGATGCGATTGGCGGCAGGAGAATTAATATGATGCACAACCTTGGCAAACGTTGGAACCACACTATGATTTCGACACTTCAATAAAAACGATAATGCACATTCCAACCTTACTCTACTGCTGCGAAGTTTATGCAATCTCCGCAGACAACGATACATTTCCTCCCCGTAGAGGTAAACAATGTGCTACCTTAACTTTTCCCGGCGAATTGAATGTTCAAATAACTTACGGGTTTGCTGCCAGGTGACTTCGTCGAACACCGCCGATATTTCGACAAGAGCACACCCTGCCATTCTCAAGGCACAGATGCAAGGAATAAGAAATGTGCAAGCAAATTTAATACCTTGGCTAACAGAGGAGAAACAAGGAAGACACCACACACAGAAGAAGTGTCAACACAACCAAAGATAACCGACATCAGAAATATCGATAGTTACTATTAATCAACAGGTGAGGTAGCACTAATTCTGTCCCTCTGTTTTTTGATGAGAGACAGAGCCGGATTCCAAGCAGAATTTAAAAAAAAATCCACCGTCTCTGTTAATAAGGTTGCTTGATAGTCTGATTTCAACAGCTTCCTTAATAACACTATCCCAATAGCTGGACGTGCAAGCCAGAATCTTCGTGTTGTTGTATTACATAGGATCACTGGTGTATTGAACATAAGCGTCACACACGCTAATAACAGCCGAGCAAATCCACTATTGCAAAACATTGCCTTTCTACTAGCCCTCGTCTTTTTACCTACTTGATCCTCTGCTGCCTTCATTATTTCATCCCTCAAAACTAACCATTCTTCTTCTACTGTATTTCTTTCCTCCATTCCTGTCAATTGTACCCTTATGCTCTTCCTGAAACTCTGTAGAACCTCTGGTTCAAATGTTCAATTGTGTGTGAAATCTTATGGGACTTAACTGCTAAGGCCATCAGTCCCTAAGCTTACACACTACTTAACCTAAATTATCCTAAGGGCAAACACATACACCCATGCCCGAGGGAGGACTCGAACCTCCGCCGGGACCAGCCGCAACAACATCTGGTTTAGTTAGTTTATCCAGGTCCAATCTACTTAAATTCCCACTTTTTTGCAGTTTCTTCAGTTTTAATCTACAGTTCATAACCAATAGATTGTGGTCAGTGTCCAAATCTGCCCCTGGAAATGTCTTACAATTTAAAACCTGGTTCCTAAATCTCTGTCTTACCATTACATAATCTATCTGAAACCTTCCAGTATCTCTAGGCCTCTTCCATGTTTGCAACCTTCTTTCATGATTCTTGAACCAAGTGCTATGATTAAGTTATGCTCTGTGCAAACTTGTACCAGGCGGCTTCCTCTTTCATTTCTTACCCCCAATGCATAGTCACCTACTACGTTTCCTTCTCTTCCTTTTCCTAGTATCGAATTCCAGTCACCCATGACTATTAAATTTTCGTCTCTCTTCACTATCTGAATAATTTCTTTTATCTCATCATACATTTCATCAATTTCTTCATCATCTGCAGAGCTAGTTGGCATATAAACTTGCACTACTGTATTAGACGTGGGCTTTGTGTCTATCTTGGCCACAATAATGCGTTCACTATGCTGCTTGTAGTAGCTTACTCGCATTCCTATTTTTTATTTATTATTAAACCTACTCCTGCATTACCCCTATTTGATTTTGTATTTATAACCCTGTATTCACCTGACCAAAAGTCTTGTTCCTCCTGCCACCGAACTGCACTAATTCCCACTATATCTAACTTTAACCTATCCATTTACCTTTTTAAATTTTCTAACCTACCTGCCCGATTAAGGGATCTGACATTCCACACTCCGATCCGTAGGACGTCAGTTTGCTTTCTCCTGATAACGACGTCATCCTGAGTGGTTCCCGCCTGGAGATCCGAATGGGGGACTATTTTACCTCCGGAATATTTTACACAAGAGGACGCCATCATCATTTAACCATACAGTAAAGCTGCATGTCCTCGGGAAAAATTACGGCTGTAGTTTCCCCTTGCTTTGAGCTGTTCGCAGTACCAGAACAGCAAGGCCGTTTTGGTTAGTGTTACAATGCTAGATCAGTCAATCATCGAGACTGTTGCCCCTGCAACTACTGAAAAGGCTGCTGCCCCTCTACAGGAACCACACGTTTGTCTGACCTCTCAACAGATACCCCTCCGTTGTGGTTGCACTTACGGTACGGCTATCTGTATCGCTGAGACACGGAAGCATCGCCACCAAAGGCAATGTCCGTGGTTAATGGGGGGAACTTTTAATATAATAGGTCATATGCATTTTTGGCAGAAGTTGACGGAAATATGACCTAACGTTTAATATAATGGGTCATGTTTCCGTCAACTTTTGCCAAAAATGCATAAACCGTTTCTCTCGTATCTTACGGGACACACGAATAAGAAAATGAATATGTTGCTCACGAGACAATATTTAACGTGCTATTATGAAAGATAAACAGATAAATTAGTATACAGTTTTATTTCTATGAACTGTAGCAGAAAATCGGTGTACCACAACAGTCGTTTCGCGAACATAAAACACTGTTGCGCCGAGTCGACAATACGCTCTCAGAGCCAACAGAGGCGGCTTTTGCCGTAGTAATCATCGCAGTCACACAGGTGTTCCCAGTAACCAGTTTGAATACAGCCTTTGCCTTGTTCAACCTGCCTAAAGCAAAGTGCTCCGACAGCGTGAAGTTGCGAGGATATGTTCGAGAATTTGGAGAGAAGGTCTTTAGTACTGATGGAAAAATATTATTTTGTAAACTGTGTGAAGTTAAAGTTAGTGCAGAAAAGCGCTTTAATGTGCAACAACCCTGTAATACCGCTAAACACAGTAGCTGTGTGAAACGAAGTGCTGAAAATATCAGCAGGCAAACGCTGTTATTTGAACAGACAGGTCAATCGTCAACCGTGCAGTCATTCTGCAAGGATTTGTGTGAGATGATGGTGTCTTGCAACATCCCGTTGGAAAAGCTGAAGAATCCACGCTTCAGACGGTTCTTGGAGAAGTACACAACACATCCAGTTCCAGATGAATCTGCACTGAGAAAGATCTATTTATCCGAATGCTACAATGATGTGCTGAACTAAGTACGGATTACTATTGCTGAGCAAAGGATCTGGCTGTCGATAGATGAAACTGCGGATATTAGTGGGCGAGATATTGCAAATGTTGTTGTTGGTGTTCTAAAAGTTGAAAGCCCTAGAGATATGTTCCTACTAACGTGTGAAGCTCTCGATAGAGTAAACAATTCAACGATTGCTATTTTGTTTGACAATTCTCTGAAGCTACTGTGGTCGGATGGTGTGAGAAGAGACAACGATTGCTGCTTGTAACAGGTGGTGCTTCATATATGGCGAAAGCAGCCAAAGGGATTGAGATTCTCTACCCTAGTATGGTGTACGCCACTTGCCTTGCACATGCGTTGCACAGAGTTGCCGAAGAGGTGCGATCAAATTACCCTGACGTGGACAAATTAATTTCCTGTGGCAAGAAAATCTATGTGAAGGCTCCGCTACGGGTGTAGAAATTCAAGGAACAAGCACCTTCAACGCCCCTCACACCTAAACCTGTTCTTACACGATGGGGTTCTTGGCTTAATGCTGCTCAGTATTACTGCACCAACTACTCCCAAATAAAGACAATCTTCTGTAAGCTTGATAGCGATGAATCAAGTGCTATCAAAATTGTGAAAGAAGTTTTTACAGATACATTATCTCGAAACTTGGCATACACCAACGCCAATTTTTCAGTGATATCAAAAGCCATCAAACTACTGGAAGCTGTTGGCACTCAACTATGTGAGGCCCTGAGTATTGTGCAACGTGTGCAGAGTGAGTTGGTTAGAGCTCGTGGTCATGTGGCTGACAAAGTGAAAACCAAATTGCAAAGTGTTCTCCAATGGAATCCTGGATATTCTACACTGTGCAAAATTAGTGACAGTCTTTCAGGGAATGCCGCAACATTTGAAGATACTGAAGATACGGACAAAAAACTGAACTCCAGTGACCTACCTGCCTTTAAATACGCTCCAGTGACGTCTTGTGAAGTGGAGAGGAGCTTTTCCAGGTATAAAACCGTAGATGGAAAACATGAAAATGCACCTTGTGATCCAGTGAAACTTTGCAGATACTGAAGATTGGCATACGGTATTAATTAATGTGAAACGCTTTTAATACTATGTAGAAATAAAAACATTGCTTTACTGTTTCGATAGATGATCTTTTCACTGTACTTTGTGTTTCGGAAATAAAACATCCAGACATTCAAAAAATAGGTGCAAATTAGCCACAAACCCTACAGAAAGAAAGAACTATACTTACAATATTTTGAGAAGTGAATTTTGTGTTACTTTATGGTGAATAAAAAATTAAATAAACAAACGAGAATGCTTTAAATAAACTTCTATTAAGTCATATTTTATTTTTAAGGTCATATTTATGTAAGTTTTAGGTCATAAATGCTTGCATATTTCACAGTTTTTTAGGTAATTAAAATCCGGGCCCTACTAACTGTAGGAATCTATTGTTTCCCTGTTATTCAACTTATATTTAATTTAATTGCTGGACCATCGACACCAATAAGTGCTTTGCAGAAATATACCGCATTCTCAAAAGCACTTCTACTATCGTACTAATCATTTAAAGTCGTTAGGATAGTACCTGCAGATTTTATTTAATTGCAAACTTTCATTTATAAATTTATATGTTACTTTCATAATTCGCAATTGCCAAGTGATAGAAACTTTGGAACATTCGATTCATGTGTGTATTCCTATCGTATACTGTAGACTCAGCAGTATTTGGCCTGTAATGTGGCAACTACATATCCCAGCCCCTAGACAAAGAAACCAGCCAAAACTTATAATATTTCAACGTTGAGTCGGAGGGTGCGTAATTATTTGAAAGCCCGCAAGAGGACTTCAGATTCAATATTTCTAACCCACAATAATGTGTATTCTGACGAAATAAAGAAAATCATATGGATTCAAAGCTGAAGCACTTTACATATAAAGACTGTACATTGTTTACTTTGCTACAATATTAATTTCGAAACTTATAACTATTGAGTTAACATGCCCTATATCTGTAGATAATCCCTACATACTCTATTTCAGAAGGAATTTTGTGGTCTCTGGGAGCAGGTCTGTAATACTGATTAGATCATTTTCCTACAGTTTTTGAAATAATACTTTCTCGTCAGCAAGTTCGCAAGGTAAACAGAAAAAATATGGCATGTTTCATTTTATTTACGTCAGTGCTGTACGGACTTTAACTCTGGCTGCGATTTCTGCCGGCCAGTTTTTGTGCTGTCAAGCGTACAAGGATCAATGTCGCTGTCAGTACAACGAAAAACCAGTTCAAAGTTCGTTGCACATTATTGACATGGCTTCCACAGCTTCGAAAATACCATTTTTCGCTATGTTACAATGATTAGAAAATGGGTCTCGACCCGAAACTAGTCATCCAGTGAATAAAAAAAAGTAAAATTTGCGACTTTGGACTGGTTTGTCGTTGTACTGATTAACAGAAGTTGCTGATCCACAGCTACTCAAGCATGCTGGAACTTCGCCTATGTCGCTTTTTCAGTAAGTCGTGTTCCATGTTCCTTTCTTACCCATCAAGTAATATTTGCTGTTTTTGAGAATATCTTATGTCGTATGTCCATGTGGCCTGATAGAGGACATATGTATCGCTTGCTTGAGAACTTTCGTGCTTGCTTATTCAAAAATAATAGGATTTAATTTCAAGCCTATCCTTTACTTCGATGCCTATAAACATTTCTAAGCTTTGCGATATTTGATGCTTAATTTACAACTGCTTGCTTATTCTTTGTCGACGTTCGTATCTGATACGAGGGCAGCTCATTGAAAACAATCTGCCTTTCCCGGAATTAACAGAACGACAAACTGCTTTCGGTGCATACAATATGTCTCTGCTGTGTATGCATCTCTCACCCAATATAAGGAAGGTATGAGCTACACAGATCTTAGAGACAAGTGCTCCAGTCTTGAATTCAGCGAGAGTTCGTTCTTTTATGATTCATGCTCCTTACTGGCTGCTGTTACGTGCAGTTTACAGCTGCATGGCACACTTTTCTCTATAAGAGAAGACGCACCTACATTTAGAGCTTGAGTTAGCATAATTGATTATTTAGGTTATAATTTTGTGTTACCCTAACACGTATTAGACGCCCATTCATATATTCTGTTCCGCTATGCAATTGTGCTTACTACGTGATATTTCACTAATAGAAAACTGATCTCGCTGTTTTTCATTCATGGGTCAAAATTTTGTAAAAGAAGGGGAATATTTTTCGGGTATTAGTACCGGAGCATATGAGCTATGCTTTCAGCTTGAAGTGTAATTATAATATTAATTATGAAGTATTTCTTTCCACAGTCACAATTTTCTTTTTCTAAGTATAATGATTATTGGAGGTGCCTGGCGATGCTACTGATCGCATTACTGTGCTAACATGCTCACAATTATGGAAATTTAAGACTATGCTTTGTTCATATAATCGTAACACAGGACCTTGCAAGGACGGTGAATATTTATCAATGCAGTAATGTTAGCTGACGCTTTATGACACTCTAGTGTTAGTTAACTCGAGAATCTTCACAAATTACTCTTTCTTAGCAGTCAGGTAGCTCAATAATGCAGCTAGATTTCTCATAAAGATCTAAATGTTTCCTAGAGGAGGATGTGTAGACTGTTACAATTGTAACGGAAGTATTCTACGGTAACAATTCACAAGCACGTTCTGATCTGCTTGTTTCAATATTTTTGACTTTGTGTCCAACTTTTACGTTGCAACTCCTCCTTTTTCCCCATGTTCACTCTAGATGAAAATGATGCCATTTTATAGTGTCTTAAATTAGAATCCTTGTGGGCGCATGGTGTTAAGAGAGGCATAAAAATGAATCCTTTCAGAACTACCCACATCTTCTAGGCAAAGGACAAGCTCATCTACATTACTTTTAGCCCCATGATGTTCTGATGGATCAAACTAATTTTACTTCTCTGGAGACTTACAAGGGTTGCCCAAAAAGTAATGCACCACATTTTTTTCTTCAACAATTCTTTATAGAACATAATGATAATTACACACACGAAAGAATGGTGTTTTATCTACACACGTTATTTCTCCGTCTTGCTCCAGAGCGAAACAAGGTCGGTACCAGTCCTTGTCCTGGTGGCGGAGCCAGTGCTTCACTGTGTCAATGACCTCCTCAAAATGTCTTCCACGAATGGCATCCCTAACTCTCGAATGACATCAGCTCGCTGCGGCATGTCGGATGTGACAGCCGTGGATGGTCTCCCAGACCGCTGAAAATGGTGGAGCTCCGCCGAACCGCCTTCTGATGACCTCACTCTCACTGCCCAGCGACTAGCTGCACTTCTGTCGTCAGCAGATGATCCACAGACTTTGCACAAGCGTTTCTCAATATTCCCCACAGTTTCTTTCGCTACAGTGAGAACTTCAAAGACTGTCCTGCAGCTACTCTATGTGTCGGAAGTGACGGAAACTTGGCGCGCTCACTCAGCAGACTTCAAACAACACATACGTAACGTTTCGCATTCGTAGCATTGTTTTCGGCTGACAAAAAAATGCGATGCATTACTTTCTGGGCAGCCCTCGTTCATGCCTGCTCTAGTTTCTTTTAAAATTATCCGTCTATAACCTGGCATTAACCTGAAAAACGTGCCCTCTGATTCAATTAATGACAGAGGTTTGACCTTGTGTGCTTGTTGCTCCAGTCATCCTTTCTGCAAGACGTTCAGCTAATCTGCGCTTCCCCAGCCTATTCACGTGCACGCTATAATTTTTGTATCTCCATCTCAAAATTTCAGCAACAAGTTCAGCATAGATATGAGACTTTGTATCAGTCAAAACTAGTCCACCCAGCCCTCTTCGTTTACGCGACTGATATATATGTTAAAGCAGGGCTAGTCACAGCACTGAACAACTTCCACAAACTCCACAGGATTGTGTGTGGTTGCTCCTCCTATTTTCTTCGGGTCAACTAGACTACGAGGTGTGTGAGAAAATTAATGATACTGGGTTTTTATCTACCACAGTTTTTATTTTTTCAAACAACAATATTGTCTTCAAAGAAGTTGCATTAGGCAGATATACACCGGTGGAGTCGTTCTTCTCAGTCATTGTAGCAGGGCTGAAAGGCATCAACTGGTACGGCCTGTAGCATGTCGGTCACATTCTTTTGAATGTTCTCCATAGCCCCAAAATAACGTCTTTTTAAGACATTTTTCAATTTCGGGAAAAGAAAAAAAGTCAGAAGGACTCAGATCAGATGAATATGAGGGCTGTTGAACAACAGGAATGTCTTTTGAAGTCAAAAATTCCGTGACGGAATGGCCGTGTGACATGGGTCACTGTCATCACGCAGCATCCACTCGTCTGTACTGTCCGGTCTCACTCAGTTAGCCGTTGTCCTGAGCCTTTCAAGGACATCTTTGTGAAATACCTGGTAGATAGTTTGTCATATCAGGGAAAGAAATCAGCATTGTGTTGATCTTTGATTTGCTCATTCGAGCTTTTTTCGGTCGAGGAGATGTCTCAGTGTGTCACTCCTGAATTTGCCGCTTTGTCTCAGGACCGTCACCTGTGATTACATGACTGAACCATTCGTGCTCATGGGCGATCCTATCAGCACAAACCTTTAGCGTGTGAAAAACTTCGGTCAAATTTTGATGTACAGTGAAAGTATTTAAATTTAACGGGCCACCCATCATCTTTATTGTTAAACGTCGGTCTCATCTCACAAGAGCACACAAATGTTGGACGTTTTTGAAGCTGGATGTCTCCCTGAGCGAAGTTCATCTTCAACGTGTTCTCGGGCTTCCAAAAATAATTTGTGCCAGCGAAAAACTTGGGCCCTTGATAACGAATATTCCCCATAAGCCTCTTTCAACTTTTCATTGGCCACACTCGCGGGTTCCTCAAGGTAAACACAAAGCTTGATGGCATAACGTTGTTCTAAATTCCGCTGTCCCATTTTCGTAACATACAGAAAAAACACTATTTCACTGAAGTCGCCCTCATAAAGGACGAGATGACTGTGCGAAGCTCAAACTCGGACTGAGCATCAGGAGGGGACGAACACAACGGTTTACACGAGTAGAACAACACAGCGTTGCAATGTTGTCCGGCTCATTACTTTTCTCACACACCTCGTACACTGTACTGTGATACGCTATACTATACTTTAAGCTCGTAGCCAGGGTGTTTCCTGCTCCTGCTTCTGCTCCCCCCTCGTACCAACCTGATCTTCATCCAAATCTCTGCACAGTTCCCCTATTCTTATGTCTTGGTAGTTTACACCTAGCGTTTCCTGAAGCGTTTGGCCTACACCCCTCCTGTGACATACCTAGAAAATGGTTCAAATGTCTCTGACCACTATGGGACTTAACTTCTGAGGTAATCAGTCCCTTAGAACTTAGAACTACTTAAACCTAACTAACCTAAGGACATCACAAACATCCATGCCCGAGGCAGGATTCGAACCTGCGACCGTAGCGGTTGCATACCTAGAAGCAGGACTCATTTCTTTCTACTTGATTTTCTACCGACCTAGTCATAAAGTCGTTCCTGTGAGTATGCTGCTCTCTACTTTGCACAAAAACTAGTTGAGAGGCTTCCCCTCTATCAGGTAACAAGTCAAACTGGTTGCTGACCGGAATTTTAAATGTGATTTCTGAGGTTTTCTCCTTTTGCTTATTACTCGTTACCTTCTCCCGGTAGCTACTGTTTCTTTCCTTATTCAAAGTGTCTAATTCAAAATGCGCCCGTTCTAATTCCGCCTGAAAGTACAAATCTTTCTTCCTTGTTCCACGATTCTGTTGTCTGGACTGCATCATGTGTAACTCGTTGAGGGAGCGTCACTTGTTATTAGACTGGACTCCCCAATACATTTGGCGCAATGAAACACCAATCCACAGTCCTAACATGATTCTCCCATACTGTGTAACCTAAGGCAACATCCACTTTATCACTAATGACTCTGTTTTTACAGAAAATGGTTCAAATGGTTCAAATGGCTCTGAACACTATGGGACTTAACATCTGTGGTCATCAGTCCCCTAGAACTTAGAACCACTTAAACCTAACTAACCTAAGGACATCACACACATCCATGCCCGAGGCAGGATTCGAACCTGCGACCGTAGCGGTCACGCGGTTCCAGACTGAAGCGCCTAGAACCGCACGGCCACACCGGCCGGCCTTTACAGAAAACTAAACAACACTAACACACACTTAAACTGCGATAAAGTAAGAACTAATGAAAACTTATCTTTCGATGAGTTGACCAGTTAATTTAAAGATGACGAGTGGACGTAAGTACGGGCATATAAACACCACACTGACGTCCGCTGAATATAAGTTCTAGGTCCCAGAAGACACGAAATGAATAATATCTAAAATGCACGATTTTTTAGCAACAATCTTAGACAGAACTTATGAGGAAACAATTCAAGGCACTTTAATGAATCCAAACACTTAACGACTGGGCGGTTGGTGTAGGTAAACAGGAAACTGTGTCAGCTCCTGTGGGTTAGGGTGCTCTGTTAGGGCTGACCTGGCTTCTGCTTGAGTTGACCTGACATTAGTTACTATTGACCAGAATTTTTGCAAATGTGTTTCCATGATCTTCGCATCAGTACATGATTTCATGATCCTCAGAATTTAAGTTATCATTCTTCCGTTCCTATGAAGATCACGCTAGGTGTAGTGCCCCCTTACAGTATCGTTAGCAAAAACAAATGCTGCATTGTCACAATCACTGCCGATTTTCTCAAGGGTTGAGAATGTTATGTCTTTTCACAGGTTTTATTTCAAGACCGACACATGACTTTTACATGAAATCATGTCTATGAGGGGCACTAACAATGAATAAATTCACTTCAGGTGTTTTCTTACGAAGTGTCGCTAAAAACAGTCGCTGCAAATTTTCTCTCGTACACACATCACGAGTACCTGCAATTGACACACAGTCATTACCATGCTTTAGTATTTTCTCACAGCCTTTCAGCACTTCCTTCGTAGGGCATTGGGATAAGTGAAACCCGTAACTGTAGAACATGGTTCACTACTTGCCTTCGTTGTTGCTACTTCCCTTCCATGACAGTCAGATAGTACAGTAGTGTCATGCGTTTCTTGGTCTTGTCTCCCAGCATCACTTGTTTCAGTTGTTACAGCTTTGGCGCGTTGAGACATACTACTATATAATTTGACGAGGCCTGGCCTCGATATGAAATGTGCATCGCTACACGGTAATCGGAACCACTTTGTTGGCGGACAGTGACTGTCATACACAACAAATCTACGTTTCAAAATGTATTTAATGCAAGTTTAGTGTCTAGAACATACTTTCTCCCTTGCGAGAGTTCGTTCTGAAAAGCTCTTTCCACAGATTCTTCATGATTTTAGAATCATTCGGTGCTGGCGGTTTCTCGTGGACTGAAATGCGTGAAACCACAAAAAGTTTCCTTTATTGTTTTCACTAAACACGCTAAGTGTTCCACATATGCAACACAGTAAATCGTCTTACACCTTTCTATACATTTTATTGCATGAAATGCACTTTATACTAATAAAATTGCGAATTTCATATGAACGATTTACTATCACGCCTACATGTGACATCTTCTTGTCACAGTTCTTGTGTGTGCTCATGAAAGTCTGTTTTATTCCTTGCTGAAGTAATTTGCTATATGCTTTATGAAACCTCCTTTTTTGAGAGTCATGCCTGGATGAAGTTATGGTTTTGCTCTTGTCTGCTGAAAAATTAGTTTTTACTTTTTGTAAATGGTTGTTTTTTAGTCTCAGTAACCTAAACATATGATATGGAAGAATGTTTTACCTTTTTCATCATTAAAGAATCAGTATTATTAAACTGTGAGAACGAATGTGATTTTATATGACGATTACATGTTAACCCCCAGGGAATACTATTATGATCTTGACGAACCCAAGGTCCCTAACTGTGACAGTATGAATTTCATCTTTTCTTTTGTCTACTGTCACTTGCTTTTATACTATCCTGTGTCTGTAAGTGTACATATCCATCACTGTATCTTGGAATGAATGTTTCGGAAATTAAGAAAATGTAAATCCATGGTTAGTGAAAGTGAATTGCTGTTGAATATGGGGACTGTTTGCATTAATGCCACATGTCAAGAATTACTTTATGGGAAATACGTTGAAATGAAGAATCTCGTTGTGTCTAAGTGAGATGTGCTTAAGGTTGTTTTATCCACTATGAGTTGTATCAGCCAAGGAATTATGCTGAATAACAACTTTATAGGATTTCTGTTCCAGTGAAGATTTTATGCTGTATTATATTATCGTTTCTCCAGACTTTGGCTGTGATTAAGACTGTTAGCAAGGATATTTAATATGCAATGTGATGTTTTCCTGGCGTATTTCTAACTTGTAGAAATTTCGAGTGTCTGCCTTCGTCACGTCGTAAATTCTCAACGATATTTCGGTGAACACACTCATTGCCTCCTGCTGACTGCTGCTGCGTTGGCTGTTCCTGTCTCTATCTGTACAGCAATGCGGTGGGCGCTGGAAATGGTGGGGTAGTGGCTCCAGGCTTCGAACTTCCGTCTCCAGTGTTTGCGTGATTGTCATCGGATGCGGATGTCGCTGTACGGGATCATTTTGCTTTTTCTCGGCTCAGTACAAGATTCCACTCCTGAATCAGTTGTAGGTCGCTGTCTGTGTTAATTAGACTGTCATGGACCCTAATTCCAATGGCCTCTTTGATCACGCAATTCTATTTGAAGAAAGACTTGGTCTTGTTACAGTCTACAGTATTGCAAGATTTGTACTGTGGCCATCTACGCAGATTTGGTGGTCTGAAGTAGTTCAGAGTGACGTCTATGCTCAAGGCACTTCTTTTCTATTGTGCGAACGTTTTCTTCATTGCATTCCTTGCTGCATTAGCAGGAGATTTTCGAGACCTCTGGTTTTCAAAGGCCTGGATCATCCTTAACTGAACCCCGTAGTGTCAGAGCCTATCGAGTGGGCGAAATACACATTTGCCATTTGTCGTTCGAAGATTCTACTTACTTTTCTGGGGTCATTGCGAACAAACGTGACACATATTAGCGACATGTGCTCCTGTTTTTCTTCCTTCTGTTATCTAGGTACAATATTTATGAACGCATGCCTTACGTGCCTGCTGCTGTACCCTTTCTTCGGAATGCTGGGTCCAGGTGCTTCAGCTCCGTTGCCAGGCTATCTTCGCAGCAGATGGATCGCACCCTGCGAACAGATGTGCAAAGAACACTGCACATACTGATTCCCAGCTTGCCGTCTGGTTTCAGTCGCATTTGTACATCAAGAAATGGGAGGACGCCGTCCTACTCGACCTGCATGGAAAACTGTACGTTCGGATGAGGAGAGTTAAGGTGACGGAAAAATTCATCTACGCTGTCCCGCCCGTGTGCCCAATCAAAAAAACAAAATGGCTCTGAGCACTATGGGACTCGACTGCTGAGGTCATTAGTCCCCTAGAACTTAGAACTAGTTAAACCTAACTAACCTAAGGACATCACAAACATCCATGTCAGAGGCAGGATTCGAACCTGCGACCGTAGCGGTCTTGCGGTTCCAGACTGCAGCGCCTTTAACCGCACGGCCACTTCGGCCGGCTCAAAAAAAAAAAAAAAAAAAAAAAAAAAAGTTCAAATGTGTGTGAAATCTTATGGGACTTAACTGCTAAGGTCATCAGTCCCTAAGATTACACACTACTTAACCAAAATTATCCTAAGGACAAACACACACACCCATGCCCGAGGCAGGACTCGAACCTCCGCCGGGACCAGCCGCACAGTCTACGATTGCAGCGCCTTAGACCGCTCGGCTTGTGCCCAATCGACGGAAGTGTCATCTACGTAACGGCAGAAACAGGTTGATATTAGTTGAGCTTGTTCCAGCACCTTCTCAAAATTTTCTGTGGACGAACTTGCCACAACCGGCGACAGAGGACATCTCCATGGCCACGCCGCCCATCTGTTCATAAAAATTTCTGTCGAGCAGGAAATAAATTGAAGTGAGCATAAACTCTAAGATTGTCATCAAATTTGTCTCCAATTTCTTGCTTATTAATTCCCTGTAGTCCTTTTAGCGACGCGGGACACGATATCAAAACTCACCAAAAGATCAGTTATTGAGTCGAAGTAGTTTTAGATGTTAAATTAATATTGGTATCTTCCCACAGATGAACTGAGGAGAGCAGTCAGGTGTTTGGCCTGTCCGTATTTTCCTGCCGCTACAATGTTAAGTTTGCGCTGCAGAGGGATGTCCTCTTTGTGGACTATGGGCAGTCCGTAGAGCCGTGACGGAACAACAACTCGTAGTCCAAGTTTCTTCGCAGTTTTCGCTTCATAGACACTGCGAAGAATCTCAGTGGCTTTTCTCTACAGATCTGACAGATCTCCTATTTTACAGTATGCTGCGTCATCGAAAAGTTCATAAGGTTTGTGTTTGTATTCTTCGTGTTGGAGAAACTGTAACATTCCGTCTGTCAGTGGGCATCACGACAATTCCAGGTCGACACATTAACTTCAGTAAGGCTGCTCCTTCCGCCTTTGAATGTTGCTCTTCGGTGGTGCAGTCCTGTGCGCGGCATATTTTACGGTGTATTTACTCGGTCTCATTGACAGAGCGTAGTTGGCTTGTTCCACACGGCTTGTAATGTCCACAATCGGTAGTGATGTAGGAGTGGGGGTGAAGTTTGGTCGTTTCTCGAGCACCGAAATTGCTGCCCCGTTGATTCTTCTGCCTGAAAGGTTGATCACAGTTAGCTTAGGTGGTTCTTGCGTGTTTTTTTGTTGTGCTGCAATACGTTCAGTCTTAGACATTTCTGATTTTCTTCCTGCGCTGACCGCCTGTGTTCACGTGACAGCATCGAGCCACTCCCATTAACTGGAAAAGAGTGCTAAAACTATCAAAAGATGGAAACCCAGTAGTTTTTCTAGGTGATACTGATGTAGCGACCATTATAGTGGATTGTCTCTTGCCTGCGCCAAGCTGGCTCGTTTTGTGATGCGAATGGCCACTGCAATCCTTATGTGGTGCGATATCTTGGCAAAATGTGGTATCAAAGTACCATCTCGACATCTGAGCAGGAATGTGAGTGAGCAGAGCAAGTTCCGCAGCTTGTCCAACATCTTCATTTCTTGAAGCATTTCCTCCCCGTAAAGGTACCTGACATTTGATCTGATGTTTTCCGAACTTATACAATTCTAGGATGTCTGCCAGGTCACGCCGCAAGATTCTAATGATAATTCGTCAAACTAACTCTCTGCCCCCTTCAGGTGGTTTCTGATGACTGCCGCTCTGCACGTAACCAGTATCCTACATACGTTGGTCGCTATCTCCACCACCACTCCACTCCTGTCGCTACACAACATACAGCAACGCGGTGAGCGGTAGCAATGGTGGGATTAGTGGCAGCCTCCGCAGCCTGCAGTATGATCGGCTGTGAATCCCACTATGTGGGAACACTTTGCTTTTTCTCTACTCAGGACAGGGTTCCACGTTACTCAGTTGTAGACTGCTGGCTTTGTTAATTAGACCGTCTTGGAAACTAATTTCAATGGCATCCTTAATCATGCAATCGTAGTAGCAAGAAGATAGCGTAAATATCTTGGTTTAGTTGCCAGTTTTTATACTACAGCCAGCTGCGGCTGATTTGGTGGTCTGGTATAATTCAGCGTGTCGTCTATGTTCACGGCACCTCTCTACTGTTCGAACATTTTCCCCAATGTATGCCTTACCAAATTGGCAGGGGATTTGGTACTCCCCTGGTTAGCGAAATATTTTGGATAATTTATGGCACGATCCAGGTAGATACCTAAGAACTCTACAAGGATGTTTCGAAGTGAAAGATGTAATTATTTTATTGGTGGCTGTACTGAATATTATGATGAGAGTATCTGAGATGAATTTGTATAGACTCCTTTCAAGTTAGAGGCTGAAACAGTGATTTTGTGGTTTTTGTGTTGTCTTGTGGGTTAGTAAGAAGTATGTGATATTTCTGGTTTCTACAGAGAATGCAGGTTGTTACTGTGTGATGCATCTTTTTGGGTTTCTCGTTTAAATAAGGGGAGTAGTGGTAAAGGCTACACAGTGCTCAGCCTTGCTCTTAAGATGGTAACGGAGTTACGAGTAATGAAGTTGATGAATTGAGGAACATGCGAACTGATGATGATTTATGTTCGTCGGTACTTAAAAGAACAGTGCCATACACTGTATTGAGGCTATTTGTGTATTTTGCTGGTGCCAAGAGCACTGCAACAGAATTTTTGTTTGAAATAAGAATCGAGGAGAGCGCTGTTTGCTGAGTGGGGATAAAGCAATCCTCTTTGTCATTTAAGCTGGAACTGGAATCAGAGATTGTGTGGAATTACAAGACTGGAAGGAAACTAATTGAGATTTGTTTTGCTGAGAATGAGGGACCGCATTATTTTGTCATTTACATGAACAGATGCAGAGGAACTGATGAAAAAAAAAGAAAGCGTAGCCACAATAGGACTAATTAAACAAAAACTTGATCTGGAGCTGTGTAACAGTGAAGAACTGGAACCTGTGTGTGAGTATATTAGCTTCATTTTTTGATTCACCCTGTAGAGCGTGCTCTAATACGAAAACATATAGGTTTCAGACCAGGAAGAACTGTACATCCCAGGTCCTCAGTCACGCACATTTTATTGAGCATAGCTTTGATATCTGGAAAACTACAGGAGTAGCTTATACAGGCCTGACGGATGCTTATGACACTGTCAACTGTCGTGCAAAGCGACAGAAGATCTACGTGATAACGAAAGGTTAGAGCTTCACTAAACTTATTCAAAGTTTACTCCATTTTATGTTGACTTCCAGGGTCAGTGTAGTCGATGGAGATGTGAAAGAAATGGCTTATCACAAGGAAGTATTCTTTCACCAGAGATACGAGGGTCGTTCCGAAAGTTTTTTTCGTGGAAAATACAGGAGATACATAAATCACAACAGCACAGCTAAATAGAGCAATATTTCAGCTACGGAATGTCATTTTTCCACATTGTCACCAACATTCTTTATGCACTTTTGCCAACGATGAACCAGAGCCTGCAGTGTGCGCTTGTAAAAATCAGAACCAGCTGATGCTAACCACTTCCTTACAGCTCTTATAACAACATCGAAGTCTTGAAAATGTTCTCCAGGTAGTCCATCTTTCAAAGGCTCAGAGGGGTGGAAGTCTCAAGGCGCTAAATCGGGACTGTACGGTGGATGTTGTAAAACAGTCCAGCCGAATTTTGTAATGAGTCGCGTGGTCGCAAAACTGGTGTGGCCCCTGGCGTTACCATGTTGCACGTGAAACTTGCTCTTCTTCTCTGGCCTTAGTCTGGAAATTCAGGCTTTCCGCTTGGTCAGTGTTGTCTTGTAGCGTGCTCAACTGACAGTTTCTCCAGGCTCCAGAACATTCAAAACAACCAAACCCTGGCTATACCTGAAGACTGTGCACATCATTTTGCCTTCAGACGGCTGTGTCTTGAATTTCTTCTTTGATTGAAAATTTGCATGTCGCCATTCCATGGAGTGTCTTTTGGATTTCGGCTCGTAGTGGTGACACCACGTCTCATCTCCAGCGACGATGCTATTCAGAAAATTGTCATCTTCAGCTTCATACGGGTCCAGCAGATCCTGACAAATTTCCATCCGGTGAGTTTTTTGTTCTTTGGTATGCATCCAATGGACTCATATCGCACAGACTTTGCGATAATCGAGATGTTTCAACATTGTTTCCAAGGCATGACAGCCGACATTCAGCTTTGCACAAAATTCTCTAGTAGTTATGCACCGGTCAGCACGGATGAATTGGTCAAGACGCTCCTCATTGCAATGGATGACAGCTGTGCAGGGTCGACCGGGCCATGGCTTGTCATGCACACCCTTTTAACGACCTTTAAAATGCCGTACCCATCGCCTCACATTGATCATGTATGTTGTATCGTCTCCATACCCCTTTAGCAAGCGTCGATGGATTTCAATCGGCGCAATTTCTTCAGCAGTGACGAATTCAATCACACATCGCTGTTTTACACTCGCGTCCATATCAGACTCCATTTTGGAACACTCCTCCGCTGGCGCCAACTACCGCAGAACAACGGAATCACCTGCAAATGAAAGAGGAAGATTTAAGCATTAGCAATACACCAACGACATCTGACGCTGACATCCAAAGTCACCACAAACAAATAGGAGGCATTATTTTCGGGACGACCCTCGTATTAAACATCAATGTCAATGACCAATCACTTCCAGTAAACCCAAGGAGTTTCCTTCGTGCCGATGATCTGGCACTAGCGAGTCAAGGGAAATCTTTTGAAGATGTTAGAGCCCACCTGACCGATGCATTCAGGGAGCTGAATGCCTATTACTCTAACCATCAACTTGGTCCAAACCCAGCTAAAACACAACTGTGTGCGTTTCATCTTAAGCACTATCAGGCACGTCGCAAACTTGACATCACATATCAACGGATAACATTAGTAAATACGACCCATTGAAATTATCTGGGAATCACTCTGGATTGTACTCTAACATTCAAGCAGCATTGCGAGAATATGAGAATGAAGGTGGAAACCAGAAATAATATCTTTCGCAAGATAACTGGTGGCACGTGGGGCTTCGAACCACAAACTCTGAGAGCGACAGCACTAGTAACTTGTTACAGTGCTGTGGTCTGGTACAGATCCACCCTCGAAAACATATTGAACAAAACAATAAACGAAATGTGTAGGCTTATTAGAAGTTGTTTGAAACAGACACCACTTGTAACACTCTACCAGCTCACTGGCATAGCGGAACCAAATATTCGTCATGAGGTAGCTGCCATCTAGGAGAAAAAAAAATGCTCATCGGGAAAGGAAACCACTGCATGGGCCTGTTCCAACAGACTCAAGGTTCAAATGGTTCAAATGGGTCTGAGCACTATGGGACTTGACTGCTGCGGTCATCAGTCCCCTAGAACTTAGAACTACTTAAACCTAACTAACCTAAGGACATCACACACATCCATGCCCGAGGCAGGATTCGAACCTGCGACCGTAGCGGTCGCACGTTAATTCCCCATTAAGGAGAGCGTTAAAACACAATCAATATTCATAATGAAAATATGGTACATAAATTGGTACATTTCAAATTCATGGCACTTTTTTCTGTCTCTTTCTTTTCTCTTTCCAAAAGAGCGCCTAGAACCGCTTGGCCACTCCGGCCGGCGACTCAAGATTGAGGCCCAGAAAAAGTTCCCTCAAGACCACTTCAGTCTTGTAAACAACAGCAGCAACAGCAAGAAACCAAATGGGGATCTTTCGACTTGAGAAGAATTATGCCTACCCTCACCCTTTGGAAACCCTCCCACCTGGACCCTAACAGTATTGGACCGCGTGGAGATCACTCGCCTGTATTCATTCTGGTGTTAAAAGATCCAGGAGTAACATCTAGAAATGGCACTTCCCTGTGAATCCCACCAACTGTGAATGCAGAGAACTATAGTCCATGGAGTACCTACTGGATTGTCAGCTATGCCCTGTATCTTGCACAAAAGAATATGCTCTGCTTGCGACACCAGGTACAGTTGAAGAGGCTAGATTTTGGTCAAGAGTAGAGTGGCTTGATGATTTAATTTGCTTATAATGGTAGTTACCATGTACTGCATTTGTTTCTCTCTCGAATAAATAAATACGATGTGAATGTTTTTTTCACTAGAATTAGAGGTGCGCCAGCCCCGCCTGGCCGATTGACGACGAGGGTCAGTGTGGCAGTCTGCCGGGATGGCGGCTTCCCACATACCACTAGGTCAGGGCTTAACAACTTGCATTTTGTGAGCGTGAGCACCGGTGTCTGCTCGCTCTCTTATTCGCGATCAGAGCAGCTACGCAGCGGTGGGGAGTGAGGGAAGTGTGCGCGCACAACACGTGAGAAGCGCCAAGTGTGGAATGCGGGAAGGTCAACTTTGATTGCGGTGCCATCGGACAGCAGCAGTGGCCAGTCGGCACCGCATTACACCGACAATGTCTTCGCACCTCAGTCCTCTGTGCGACGAATCTTTTCTTTTTACACAAAACGATACGTACGCAGCTAGCAAAAGCAAAGTCATCTCGGTTTCCTAAATTATCTTCTGCGCAAGACGTTGTTGTTGACAACAGCTTCCAACTCTATACACAAATTTTAGTATCCTTTAAAGAGTCGAGAGGACACGCAGCAGAGCACCAGCAGCACTTGGCTGATAAACTGTAAATTATTATTATTATCGTTAATTCCCCATTAAGGAGAGCGTTAAAACACAATCAATATTCATAATGAAAATATGGTACATAAATTGGTACATTTCAAATTCATGGCACTTTTTTCTGTCTCTTTCTTTTCTCTTTCCAAAAACCTCTCATAAATTCACTGTGTTTCTTCTTCCTCTCTTCTGTCCACTTCTTTCCTGATTTCTTCTCTTTTGGTGTTTCTTCGAATTTCTGTTTGTTGATTTTTTCTCTGTATTTTCCTGTTTGATATTTCTTCTATGGAGATGTTTAGATTTTTGAGGTCTTCCATGGTTTCCTTTACCCAGCTAGTTTTCACCTTATTCGTCACCACTATGTTAAAAATCTTCTTGGTCAGCCTATTTTCATTCATCCTATGAATGTGCCCATAGAATTTTGCCCTTCTTTTTCTGATATTGTCTGTAATTGTCTCTGCCTGTTTGTACAATTGGTCTCTTTATCCAGATCCCCTGTCTCTGAATTGGCCCATAGATCTTTCTCAGAATTTTCCTCTCTTGCTTTTCCATTTCCTTGATTTTAGTTCTTCCTCTGATTACTGTTGTTTCTGAGGCATACAAGGCCTCAGGTAAGGCTACTATTTTTTAATGTCTTAATTTGGCATTGACGGAAATATTTCTTTTATTGTAATGGTTCCATGTAAGTCTGTATGCTTTTTGTAGTTTTGTAACCCTTTCTTCATTGGCTGTTGAATTTAGTCCTGTTTTCTGTTTAATCTCTCCCAGGTATTTGAAACTTTCTACTTGTGTTATCTTTCCGTACTTTGTTATCAATGGGCTTCTGTCTGTAGATTTTGTGTCCACGTACTGGGTTTTTTCATATGATATTTGTAGTCCTGTTCTGGCTGCGATTTTATGCAATATCTCTAGGGCTTCTCTGGCTTCTTTTCTCTCATTTGTAATGATGGCTATATCGTCGGCAAAGGCCAGACATTTTATGTTGACGGTTCTATTTTTCTCTCTCCCCATCTTTACCCCATTGACTCCTTTGTCCCACGTCCTGATTATTTTCTCTAAAACAGCGTTAAATAAAATGGGTGACAGGCCATCTCCCTGTCTCACTCCTGTCTTGATTTCGAAAGATTCTGAGATCTCGCCCGTGGACTTCACTTTTGACTTTGTATTTGTTAATGTTTCCTGAATTAGTTTTCTGGTCTTATTGTCTACCTACATTTCTTCTAGTGTATTAAAAAGTGTTTCTCCGTCTATGGAATCGTAAGCCTTCTTGAAATCAACAAATGTTACTGTGGTGTTTCTGGACTTTCTTCTTGTTAATAATGTTCTCAGACACCAGATCTGCTCACTGCATGATCTTCCCTTCCTGAACCCTCCTTGATATTCTCCGATCTGTGGATCTATCTGAGGTTCTAGGCGATTTAACAGAGCTTTTGACAGAATTTTGTATGCCACCGGCAGTAACGAAATTCCTCTATAGTTATTAGGGTCTGTTTTGACTCCTTTCTTGTGGAGGGGGTGTATTAGGGCTGACTTCCATTCTTCTGGTATCTTTTCTGTTTCCCAGATGTTTTTGATTATACTATGAATTTTGGGTGTAGTGTTTTCATGGTCTAATTTCCAGATTTCTGCAATCAGTCCATCTTCACCTGGTGCTCTGTTATTTTTCAATGATTTTATTATTTTCACGATTTCTTCATATGTTGGGGGTTCGGAGTCCCGGTTGAGTTCTGGTTTTGTAAACTGTAGTCTCTGTTTTGGTTTATCACAGTTAAGTAACATGTCAAAGTATCTGGCTAATATTTCACAGTTTTTCTTCGGATTTGTCTCCAGTGTTCCATCTTGTCTTTTGAAGCATAAGCTTGGTGGCTGATATCCTGTCGCATTTTCTCGGAATACTCTGTAAAAATTTCGTGTGTTGTTTCTGGTGAAGTCTTCTTCTATCTCCTTCAACCTGCTGTTTTCGTAAGCTCTTTTTCCTCTTCGGATTATTTTTGAAGTGTTTTTCTGTATCCTGTTGAAGTCCTCCCATTTTTCTTGTGTTTTATGGCTGTTAAATTTTTTCCAGGCTTGTATTCTGTCTTTTATGGCCCTGTCCCATGTCATGTTCCACCATCGGTGTTTCCTTTTTCTCGGTGGCTGCCCCAATTTTATCAGTTCTTTTATTTTTTCTGACAGTTCTGTCCAGTTGTTGCTATTGATTTTCGTAATTTCTTCTATTATTTCTTTCTTGTTTATTTGTAGGTACTCTGGATCCGTTCTGAAAGGTCTGTTAGTTCTCCTGATTTGTCTATTGGGTATAAATTTTACTTTAATTTGGAAAAGGTGATGATCAGATTAGAAAACTCCTTTCCTTGATCTTACGTTCATTATTTCTCTGGTGTTTTTTGTGGATATTGCTACATGGTCTATCTGAAGTTCTCCTAGAGCATGGTTGGGGGATTTCCAAGTTACAAGTTTTCTGTGTGGTTTCTGGAATCGCGTTGACATGATTTTCAGATCAAAATTTCTGCAGAAGTTTATCAAGTTCTCTCCGTTTTTGTTTGTTCTCATGTGGGCCGTGTGTTTCTCTGTCGTGTCTCGGAATTTTCTTTCCTTGCCTAACTGGGCATTGAAGTCTCCTAGTAACACTTTTATGTGATTCATGGGGATTTTGCTGGTAGTTTCTTCCAGATCTTCCCAGAATTCCTCTATCATCTCTGGGTTCTTCTTGTTATAATTGTTTGTGGGGGCATGTCCATTGATTAATGTATAGGCTTTGTTTCCAGATCTTATCGTGAGTGTCGACATTTTTTCTGATTTTGAGGTGAAATCTATTACGGAGTCCAGTATCGATTTATGTACTATAAAACCAGTTCCGAAGGGTTTGAGATTTCTCACTGGGATGGTTATGGCTGGTTTCCCCTTATATATTCTGTAATTTTCAGAATCAAAGTGGTTCTCATCTGCAAATCGTGTTTCCTGTATTGCCATAACTTTGATGTTATATTTATCCATGGCGTTTGTTAATTGTTTCAGTTTACCTGGCCTCAGTAGTGTGTTGGTGTTGAGTGTTCCCATGTAAAATACTTTCTTCATCTTGAGGGTTTTTGAGAGGCTCCGATTGTTCTCTTCATGACATGCCTGATCCCCTGGAATCCGATGATCAGGTCTATTACCCAGTCTTACTGACTGGGGCCCAGGGTAGTAGATTCATTCCCGTTGTCCTGTCATGATTATTGGTTTGTGTTGAGGTATTGGTGGTGAAATCACGAAGGATCTCACGTAATTTCGACTGGAGTTTTGAGTTCCAGAAGATTAACTTACAGCCGATCTCACAGAGCCAACAGACGCTGACCAGAGTACCAGAGAACTGTAAATTAATTTAGTCTTTGTTTTTTGTTCACGTGCTTCTGCAAAGGACTGACCTGTGCCGCGCGGCATTAGCCGAGCAGTCTTGGGAGCTGCAGCCGTGGATTGTGTGGCTGGTCCCGGTGGATGTTCGAGTCCTCCCTCGGGCATGGATGTGTGTGTTTGTCCTTAGGATAATTTAGGTTAAGTAGTGTGTAAGCTTAGGGACTGATGACCTTAGCAGTTAAGTCCTATAAGATTTCACACACATTTGAACATTTGGACTAACCTGTAGGTGTGTATATTTCTGTGTACACTAGTGGTTAGAAAATCAATCGTAGTTTTTATTTTTGGGTAAGTTTTGTGAATATCCTTGCGCAGGCGTCTTCCATTGCTAGGAACTCCGCCACGCCACTAAGTTTTAACTTTGTGCTAGCATGCAGCACACAGTTTAGATCAGTGCATTCTAGTTTGAATATTTATCTCGTGCAGTAATCTTTCGGCAAACAAGATTTCTAATAACATGTGTCTGTAAATACATCAATTTCAGCAGAGAAATTTATTTCTGTTTAATAGCTTGTAGTCTCAGAGTACAGTGAGAAATCTGCATAACAACTTTTAGTGTTATTTTATTCTCCTTTGGTATATTTTCAAACTCAGTGCTTCCGTAGTTAGGTTCTTGAATATCTGCGTATTACTTGACACAGTTCGTGCGTTTTCGTCAGGGTCTACATTAGAGTTGCGCAGCACGTGCCAATAGTCCGTTTATCTGCATAGTTTAGTTTTCCACGGTCTTTGGTATGGACAGGGACTGCGATTGTTGTGTGCGGATGCGAGCCAATTTGGTGACACTTCGCTCTCAGCTTCAGACTGTGATGGCTTCGGTTATACAGCTTGAGGTTGCATGAGGTTGCAGTGGATGGGCACCACCGTTGTGGGCCGGCCGTGGGGATCCAACGGACGTCCAGCACGTCCGAGTCCTCCGATCGGTCCTCACCGGTGGGCAACCCAGTTACTGCTCGCACTGAGGCTGACCCCTTACCTGTGGTCGAGTGGGAGGTCGCCCCGGGGCGAAGCAGGCGGCGAAAGGCTTCCCAGGCGGCCGCACGTAAGGCCTCCCCGGTTTGTCTGACAAACAGGTTCCAGGTGCTGTCTGTGGCTGACACTGTCGCTGAGCCAGATGCTGTCGCCTGTCCTGTTTCAGAGGAAACCTCTCAGCCTGCAAGATCCGGGCCATCGCAGAGGGTGGGACTTTTGGTTATGGGGCCCCTTAGGGACTTGGCTGACAAGGAGGGTAAGAAAACCAATGTGAACTCCGTGTGCATACCGGGTGGAGTCATTCCAGATGTGGAAAGCGTCCTCCCCGATTCCATGAAGAGCACAGGGTGCAGCCAACTGCAGGTGGTTGCTCAAGTCGGTAGTAATAAGGTGTGTCGCTTTGGATCAGAAGAGATTCTGTCTGGTTTCGAGCGGCTAACAGAAGTGGTAAAGGCTGCCAGTCTTGCTTGCAAGATGAAAGCAGCATTGTCGATAGGACCGACTGCGGACCTCTGGTACAGAGCCGAGTGGAGGGTGTGAATCAGAGGCTCAGACGGTTCTGCGACCGTGTAGGCTGCAGATTACTTGACTTGCGCCAAAGGGTGGTTGGGTTTCGGGTTCCGCTGAATAGTTCAGGTGTCCACTATACGCAGGAGGCGGCTACATAGGTAGCAGGGGCTGTGTGGCGTGGACTGGGCGGTTTTTTAGAATAGAGGGTCTCGGGAAAACACAAGATGAGCTTCATACACAATGGGTGCAGACCGAACACAGGAAGAATATAGATAAAGGAACCATTGGTATAACAGTTGTAAATTGTCGTAGCTGTGTTGGGAAAGTACCAGAGCTCCAAGGGCTAATAGAAAGCATTAATGCTCAAATCGTTACAGGCACTGAAAGCTGGATAAAGCGGGATATTGGCTCAGCCGAAATTTTTACGAAGAACCTAACGGTGTTCCGAAAAGATAGGCTAAACACGGTTGGCTGTGGCGTGTTTGTTGCTGCCAGAAGTAGTTTAACTTGTCGCGAAATTGACGTAGAGACTTCCTGTGAGTTAGTATGGGCAGAGGTCATTGTTGGCAGCCGGAATAAAATAATAACTGGATCCTTTTACCGACCTCCCAGTTCAGATGATACAGTTGCTGAAAGGTTCAAAGAAAACTTGTGTTTGATTTCAAACACGTACCCGACTCATACGATAATAGCTGGCGGCGACTTCAATTTACCCTCGATATGTTGGCGAAAATGCATGTTTAATTACGGAGGTACGCATAAATTATCATCCGAAATTGTGCTAAACGCATTCTCTGAAAATTATTTCGAGCAGTTAGTTCATGAGCTCACGCGAATAGTAAACGACTGTGAAAACACACTTGACCTCTTAGCAACAAATAATCCTGAGTTAATAACCAGCATCAAAACCGATATAGGTATTAGTGAACACAGGGTTGTCGTAGCGAGATTGAATATTGTAATCCCCAAATCCTCGAAAAATAAGCGAAAAATATACCTATTCAAAAAATCAGATAAAAATTCACTTGACGCATCCCTGAGAGACAATCTCCATTCATTCCAAATTAATAATATAAGTGTAGACCAGATGTGGCTTAAATTCAAAGACATAGTATCTACAGCAATTGAGAGGTTTATACCAAATAAACTAACAAACGACGGAGCTGATCCTCCTTGGTACACAAAACGGGTTAGAACACTGTTACAGAAACAACGAAACAAACATGCCAAATATAAACAGACACAAAATCCCCAAGATTGGCGATCCTTTACAGAAGCTCTAAATTTAGCGCGGAGTTCAATGCTAGACGCCTATAACAGTTTCCACAACGAAACTTTGTCTCGAAACCTGGACCAAAATCCAAAGAGATTCTGGTCGTATGTGAAGTATGTTAGCGGCAAGAAACAATCAACACCTTCTTTGCGCATATACAGTCTGGGCCAGATGACAATGGAGGTAATATCGAAGACTGTGCTGCCAAAGCAGATTTACTAAAAACAGCCTTCCGAAATGCCTTCACAAAAGATGACGAAGTAAATATTCCAGAATTCGAATCGAGAACAGCTGCCAACATGAGTAACGTAGAAGTAAATATCCTCGGAGTAGTGAAGCAACTCAAATCACTTAATAAAAGCAAGTCTTCTGGCTCAGACTGTATACCAATTAGGTTCCTTTCGGAGTATGCTGATGCATTAGCTCCATACTTAACAATCATATACAACCGTTCGCTCGACGAAAGATCCGTACCCAAAGACTGGAAAATTGCACAGGTCACACCAATATTCAAGAAAGGTAGTAGGAGTAATCCACTAAATTACAGGCCCATATCGTTAACGTCGATATGCAGCAGGATTTTAGAACATATATTGTGTTCGAACATTATGAACTGCTTCGAAGGAAACGGTCTATTGACACACAGTCAACAACGGTTTAGAAAACATCGTTCCTATGAAACACAACTACCTCTTTATTCACATGAAGTGCTGGGTGCTATTGACAAGGGATTTCAGATCGATTCGGTATTCCTGGATTTCCGAAAGGCTTTTGACATTGTACCACATAAGCGGCTCGTAGTAAAATTGCGTGCTTATGGAATATCGTCTCAGTTATATGACTGGATTTGTGTTTTCCTGTCAGAGGGGTCACAGTTCGTAGTAATTGAGGGAAAGTCTTCGAGTAAAACAGAAGTGATTTCAGGCGTTCCCTAAGGTAGTGTTATAGTCCCTTTGCTGTTCCTTATCTACATAAACGATTTGGGAGACAATCTGAGCAGCCGTCTTCGGTTGTTTGCAGATAAGGTTGTCGTTTATCGACTAATAAAGTTATCGGAAGATCAAAACAAACTGCAAAAGGATTTAGGAAAAATATCTGAATGGTGCGAAAAGTGGCAGTTGACCCCAAATAAAGAAAAGTGTGAGGTCATCCACATGAGTACTAAAAGGAACTCGTTAAATTTCGGTTTCACGACAAATCAGTCTAATCTAAAAGCCGTAAATTCAACTAAATACCTAGGTATTACAATTACGAACAACTTAAATTGGAAAGAACATTTAGAAAATGTTGTGGGGAAGGCTAACCAAAGGCTGCGATTTATTGGCAGGACAGTTAGAAAATGTAACAGACCTTCTAAGGAGACTGCCTACACTACGTTTGTCCGTCCTCTTTTAGAATACTGCTGCGTGGTGTGGGATCCTAACCAGGTAGGACTGACGGAATACATCGAAAAAGTTCAAAGAAAGGCAACACGTTTTGTATTATCGCAAAATATGGGAGAGAGTGTCACAGAAATGATACAGGATTTGGGCTGGAAATCATTGAAAGAAAGGCGTTTTTCGTTCCGGCGGGATCTTCTCACAAAATTCCAATCAACAACTTTCTCCCCCGAATGCGAAAATATTTTGTTGACAACGACCTACATAGGGCGGAACGATCACTACGGCGGGTATCGAGCGCAGTGGGTGCAACCGGCTGCATGTAGTGGCACATGTCGGCACAAATGACGCCTGCCGCTTGGGTTCTGAGGCCATCCTCGGCTCCTTTCTGCGGCTGGCTGATATGGTGAAGGCAATTAGCAACGCACGCGGGGTGTAGGCTAAGCTGTCTATTTGTAGCATCGTACCCAGGGTTGAACTCGGTCCTCTGGTTTGGAGCAGAGTGGAAGGTCTGAGGCAGAGGCTCAGACGGCTCTGCGACGGTACCGGATGCGAATTCCTCATACTCCGCTATCGGGTGCAGAATTGTAGGGTTCCCTTTAGTAGGTCAGGCTTGCACGCATGAACGGCTTCTAGGGTAGCTGAGTACGTGTGGCGTGCACATGGGGCTTTTTTAGGTTAGAGAATCCCTCCTCTGGGAGCAAAGACGATTTCCCTCGTAAGTCAGCCACAGCGACCTCAGAGAATCTTGGTCCTCGCAGATCAGAGATATAAAAGATTAATGTGATTTTAGTAAACTGCAGGAGCATCCAAGGAAAGGTCACAGAGTTAGTATCGCTTACTGAAGGTTATAATGCACAGACAGTATTGGGAACAGAAAGCTGGTTGGAGCCGGACGTCAGTGACAACGAAATCCTAAGTTCAGACTGGAATGTTTATGGTAAGGATACGTCAGTCGCCAATCGTGGCGGGGTGTTTACTGCAGTAAAAAAAATTCGATAAAATCTATCGAGGTTATCACGGATTCCGAATGTGAATTAATCTGGCTGAACTTGCAGAATATCATTAGTAATTTTTCAGATCATACCGTTGTAATAGGAAGGAGGAGGAGATTAGTGTTTAACGTCCCGTCGACAACGAGGTCATTAGAGACGGAGCGGAAGCTCGGGTGAGGGAAAGATGGGGAAGGAAATCGGCCGATCCCTTTCAAAGGAACCATCCCGGCATTTGCCTGAAGCGATTTAGGGAAATCATGGAAAACCTAAATGAGGATGGCCGGAGACGGGACTGAACCGTCGTCCTCCCGAATGCGAGTCCAGTGTTGTAATAGGGGGTGACTTCAACTTGTCAGGTATAGATTGGGAGTGTTATGGCATCAAAACTGGTGCCAGAGACAGGGAATCGTGTGGCATCGTTCTGGACGTCTTGTCCGAAAATTACTTTGAGCAGATAGTTAGAGAACCAACTCGTGAGGGTAACGTCTTAGACCTCCTGGCCACAAACAGACCTCATTGATCGCTTGAACAACGAAAGGTACCTATGGACTGTAAAAAAAGCGCAGGTCATTCCCGTTTTTAAGAAAGGCCGTAAGACAGATCCACACAATTACGAGCGTCGGATGCTCTTTAAGGCTACTCACTGATGATGCAGTTGTCAATTCCAAAGTCGCAAGGCCAGAAGATTGTAAGAATTTGCAGAACGACCTGCAGAGAATTGATGAATGGTGCAAACTCTGGCAGTTGACCCTGAACGTAAATAAATGCAACATATTGCCCATACATAGGAAAAGAAATCCAGTACTGTACAGCTACACTATTGATGACAAACAGCTGGAGACAGCGTCTGCCGTAAAGTATCTAGGCGTAACTATCCAGAGCGACTTTAAGTGGAATGACCGCCGGCCGAAGTGGCCGTGCGGTTCTAGTCGCTGCAGTCTGGAACCGCGAGACCGCTACGGTCGCAGGTTCGAATCCTGCCTCGGGCATGGATGTGTGTGATGTCCTTAGGTTAGTTAGGTTTAACTATTTCTAAGTTGTAGGTCACTAATGACCTCAGACGTTGAGTTCCATAGTGCTCAGAGCCATTTGGAATGACCACATAAAACAGATAGTGGGAAAAGCAGACACCAAACTAAGATTCATCGGAAGAAAAAAATGGTTCAAATGGCTCTGAGCACTATGGGACTTAACACCTGTGGTCCTCAGTCCCCTAGAACTTAGAACTACTTAAACCTAACTAACCTAAGGACATCACACATATCCATGCCCGAGGCAGGATTCGAACCTGCGACTGTAGCAGTCTAGCGGTTCCGGACTGAGCGCCTAGAACCGCTAGACCACCGCGGCCGGCTTCATCGGAAGAATCTTAAGGAAATGTAACTAATCCACGAAAGAAGTGGCTTATAAGGATCTTGTTCGCCCGATTCTAGAGTATTGCTCATCTGTCTGAGATTCCTACCAGGTAGGACTGATACAGGAGATAGAGAAGATCCAACGAAGAGCGGCGCGTTTCGTCACGGGATCGTTTAGCTGGCTAGAGAGCGTTACGGAGATGCTAAGCAAACTCCACTGGCAGACGTTACAAGAGAGGCGTTGTGCACGACGGAGAGATTTACTATTGAAATTTCGGAACAGCACTTTTCAGGAGGAGTCAGACAATAGATTACTTCCCCCGACATACATCTCACGTATTGACGACGAGGAGAATATTCGAGAAATTAGAGCCAAACAGAGGCTTTCTGACAATCATTTTTCGCACGCACTATTCGCCAGTCGAACAGGGTTGGAGGGATCAGATAGTGATACCGAAAGTACCCTCCGCCACACACCATTAGGTGGCTTGCGGAGTATGGTGTAGATGTAGATGTAGATGAAGAAGAATTTGAGCAACGTTTTCAAGATCTGACGGTATCAGAAAGTGATTCTGATCTGTTCTCCTCACCATATTCAGCAAATATTGATGCTATTCGTCTTGAACTGCAACTAGAAATAATTGACGTGCAATGTGACAGAAAATACAGAGACAAATGTCAGTGCAAGAAAAACATATTGGAATTCTATAGACATATCCATCAGGACAGATCTCCTAGTTTCCGGAAACAGGTGACTACAATAATAATCAATGTTCGGTTCCGCGTATGCTTGTGAGCAATCGTTCTTTGCAATGAAAACTAAGAACACGCCCCTGAGGAACTCACTGTATTCGCAATCTAAACTGCGCGCTGCGTCTACAGTGCACAAGAAGAATACTCCGGACACAGAAGCAATTTTAAGGCGAAAAAGTACAAGAGAACCGAGAATCCCACACCTCAATTACGTCATTTTTGTATGAGAGCTCACAAAGTAAAGTAAGACAAATGTGCAAGAACATATTAAAAGATAATGTGGAACGTGTACATTTTTGTTTCATTTTTAGCATAGTATTGCATATAGTAATATGCATGCAGCTGGTCGCGGGTTTAATTTACTTATGAACCTGCGACAGCGACTGTCCTCTCTCCAACTCATCTGCCCCCTCTCCGCTCTGTACACGAATGATATGAATCACCTCTCAAAATTTTAACATTCGCCATTTTTTAAGTGTAGTTCACCAGATATAATCACTCGGTGGCAGTTTCTCTCTACCGCTGCTCTTCGAACTCCTACAATCTAAAATTATTCTCAACCGCCATTACAAAATTTTAATTTCTTCTATTGTAACTTTATCCGTCTCTCGCCCAACATATCTTCAACCGCTCTCATAAAAACGATTACTCCTCTTTCGACTTCGCTGTCCGTTTATCTTCATTTCATTTTCCTCTAATTTTTATATCGATATTTATTTCTCTTGGCATAGTTCTTGAATTACATTACAGGTACACACAGATACATGTACAACATTTACACGCAAATAAAATTTACATCCTGGGTGATTCTGTGAAAATACAATCTTTCGGGGACGATGGAGAAGGGTAAGTGTGTCAATTTGAGGTAAGGGACCCTGTGTAACACCTACAACGCCTCTCAGTGTTAATAAACCAAAACAGCTCCCAAATTATCTCCCATGCCCTCGAAATATAAATTCAGAAAATGTCCCAAGCCCCTCCACAAGTAGTAATTTACGAAATAGAAATGAGACAAATAGAGGGAAATCTATAGTAGAAAAATAATAGAAAAAGGAAAAAATTTTAATCATAAATTTTGGAAGCATGGGAGGGGGAAAAACGATAGAAATGCTTAAATTATTAGTTATTCTTATATATGAGAAAATCAATATTATAGTCACAGAACATAGGTCTTGAACACCAAAGATAGCGTTTACTAATGTATAAATAGACATACAATGCAATTATGATACTCCAGTCCCTATCCTCTAGTCTGTTCGAAGTCAATTAGGACGTACAGCTTTAGGAAGCAACCTATAGGAGCTTTATTAAATCAGGGCGCAAGAATAAATCGCGACGAGATTGTTTTTTGGGAAGCATTAATTTCAGATCAGAATGAGAACTTTTGTCATATTAGAGGAATGGGGAGGTGATCAATAATCTCTCTGACTTTAACGTCACTTCGTGTGAAGATTTAAATATTTTACGGAATTAAAGATTTTTGGACAGATTCGGACTTCGTATTGTGATAGTGGAAAAGCTTTACTTCACGCGACTAGTAATCATAGTTCGTGACAGTTTATAGATATTAAACGGGAACAATCTTTTTATCGAAAGTGACAGAACATTGTTTAGTATCTCTGATATTGACGGGATTCCAGATTAGATACTTATTCAAAGAACCCCTTTGAATACGATCGTGTAAATGAACTGATTTATTAATAATTATTGTTACATAAAATAACGTGTTAATTTTAAACTGACTAGTCATCTTGAAATTTACTTCGATTTAGGTTCATAAATATTTAGGTTACGTGATTTTCACCAAGAATAAACTGCAGACTAGCAACTGAAACAAGTGAACGAGAATCTATTGAAAACACTTGTATTAATTTACTTACGGTTTTTTCCTTCAGAACTGGGAAGACAATACGTGTAGTGACTCACTGGGGTTAATTTAACAACCAGCCGGGTTAAAACAAAACCCCTCAATACCAGTTAATGTATAGATAAATTAACATTCCTACTTTCATGCAAGATACGGAAGTCGGGATAGAAAAAAGGGTCGCTACACCTGTTCCGGACACCATCGAATGAAAAGTTAAAGGCGAAAATCGTTCTGATGCGTCTGCAGTAGATCTCTTCTACTGTAAGCCCTTTCCCTTCCATATTTTGGGAGGAGATATCTAAATCAAAACAAGAACAAAATGTCCAGTAAATATATGTTCTAAAATCCATGCCTTGAGCACTGGTTCACTAGCAGACATATGTTTCACTGTAGCAAATATGAATAATCGCTCATACCTCTTAAAGTATGCCCTTAGAGTCCATATTTACTGGACATTTTTTCTATTTTTGGTCCATACTACCACCTCACAAAATGTGGAAAGCAAAGATCTTACAGTAGAAGAGTTCCACTGTCAGAGGAATAAGAACCATGTTTGCTTATAACTTTCGACTCGATCGTTTCCGAAACAGGCTCCCTTACCTCGAATTGGCCCATTAACCCTTCTCCATCATCCGTGAAAGTTTTTGACATCATCACGGAATCACTCTGTATTTAAAATATCGTAAATACCATTAATTAAAAAATAAAAATTATTAAATTAAACACGAAAAGAACAAATCCCTCAATACCTACGCCTACTAAACAGGAATGAGGTAACTACCAATAGGATAAGCAGATATATGGGGTGTTTGTTCTGTCGGGCGCGTCTGAAAGAATAGACAACGCACACAAATGAACGTGATGATGGACAATCAGCCTGTGAGTACAGATGCACACCAAACTCGAACTCTTCCGGGAATCGGTGAGATGCCGCTAGTTCAAATGTGTCTGAGATCTTATGGGACTTAACTGCTAAGGTCATCAGTAGCTAAGCTTACACACTACTTAACCTAAGTTATCCTAAGGACAAACATACACACCCATGCCCCAGGGAGATCTCGAACTTCCGCCGGGACCAGCCGCACAGTCCACGACTGCAGCGCCTGAGACCGCTCGGCTAATCCCGCGCGGATGCCGCTAGTAATGAGGCTAATGTGTAGAGGCACTACGTCAGTATTGTGTAGTATAAGCCGAGAATTTTCGTCTGACAGAAGGCGTGCTGGAGTAGTCCATACAATAGGGGTGATCACTGCATCCAGATGGCGTAGTGGTCAGCGCATCTGCCTACTAACAATAAGCAGTCGGCCTTTCGCTATGGTGAGGCGCGCACGCTTTGCGTCTCGCCTGTTTTGCTGGTTGCGAGCGAGCGCGTGTTTGTTTACTTCCGTGTGGTGGCTTGTCTCAGAGTCCGTCTTCATTGACCATCAGGGCGTTTTCTTACCGCCAATCCACAACTAAATTAACTTTTCCATTAGATCACGAACGGCCGAAGGCGTATGAAGTTGAACGTTTTATAAGGGATGAAATGCGTCTTCTGCCACAAGACATTCTCGGAATACATTTTTCGATCCTCAGTACTACTGTGTACAGAAAACTGGCGAATGACGAGCTGTGCGGTGCCACACTAACGATCTCAAATTTCGATACTCTGACGGTCATATAGGGACTGTAGTGGTTGATCACTACTAAAGTAAGAAAATGGCGCGAAAGAAAGGAAACTCTTACTAACCTAAGTAATCTAACTGCCCCTTCTTCCTATGAACCAGCACCAAGTTTGACTTTGGTGTTAAGGAAAGGTCACTTGGTGTTTTGCTACCAACATAAGAAAATTGTTGCAAAGAAAGGACACTTCGACTAACTTCAGTCAGCTGACTGCCAGCTCCCACAGAAAAATGGCCGGAAGATCTAATTCCAAAATGATAATGCATCACACCAACGTTATCTCTATTAAGCAAAGGAAATCGCGGGAAGATAGGTCACGTGGTATACCTCCGCTGACCACCACTTCCTCCAATGAACTGGCGCAAAATTTTGAGTTTTGGCGGTAAACAAAGGTCACTTGCGGTTTCGTTACTAAGCTAAGAAAATGGCGCGAAGGAAAGGACGATTGTACTAACCTCAGTCACCCGACTGCCACCTCCTCCTAAGGATTTGTGGGAAAAGGACTAGGACATAAGTCTTTATTTAACCAATTTCAAAGAGTGCAGCCATCCACTGTGTTCACCACGAGGTCTGGACTCCAACTAACTTAGTACACATCACCACCACCAGAGGGCGCTCTCATCTGAGATGTAATCCAAGATAGCGGCAAACAGTGTGTTCACCACGATATCTGGACTCAAATAGTCTTAGTACACAGTACTGGCACCAGAGGGCGCTGTCGTCCAAGATGGCGGCCATGATGTCAGGTGATGATGCAAGTACCATTATCCAACATGGTGGCTTACATTCTGTTCGTCACGAGACCTAGTACATATTGACACCACCAAAGAGTGCTACTGTTGACTTGGAATGAATTTTCTCAAATGCCATGCCCACCTGGGCTTGGAAGGAAATAGTTAAAGTCTCCACCACGATCCTCAACTGACCGCCATGTCCCCTTACCAGCCCATGTTGTCAGGCTAATGTGCACTAACGTGTACTAATGTGCACAGTGCATGGCGTAATCCCAGATGGTGGGGAGAATGGCGGGAAAACGACTCTGCCTATGATAGACATAAGTTTTTATTTTGCAAGCAATTTCTCCAAATGGTTCAAATGGCTCTGAGCACTATGTGACTTAACATCTGTGGTCATCAGTCCCCTAGAGCTTACAACTACTTAAACGTAACTAACCTAAGGACATCACACACATCCAAGATTCGAACCTGCGACTGTAGTGGTCACGCGGTTGCAGACTGAAGTGCCTAGAACCACACGGCCACACCGGCCGGCGCAATTTCTCCACCACAAGATCTAGACTCCAACTGAACTAGTACACATTACTGCCACCAGTGGATACTGTCATCCTTCCTGTGACCTAATCCCAGATGGTGGTCTGTAGGGGGAAAATGGCGTGAAAATGACTCAGGCTGCACTGGGCTGCTGGGGAGAGTAAGGAAGGAGTGCACTCTATTTATTTTGGAAAATTTTATTTAGGAATGGGGTATATTTATCACACTGACACAAAACACTAGCCCTGATGCGCTTGGGGTCACAATACACAGTCTGCAGACACGCAAACAACTCCTAATTTTCCGAAATATTTTCAGTACAGACATGCAGACTCCTCCTAAATAGTGCAGTACACAGACGTGTAGACACGAAATCAACTTGTAAACTGTCCAAATAATGCACAGCGCAGCTTACAGACCTGCTCACA
Organism: Schistocerca nitens; assembly: GCF_023898315.1. NCBI lineage: Eukaryota > Metazoa > Arthropoda > Insecta > Orthoptera > Acrididae > Schistocerca > Schistocerca nitens. The sequence continues at coordinate 79,623,032 of NC_064616.1, read as the reverse complement.
AAAAATACAACAAAGACACGCACAAGCACCGTCCACCACCCCATGTCCAGTACAGTGCACTGGAGGTTAGCAGCAACCCCCGCCAAGTGACGTGGCCATCAGCTGTCGGACTACACACAGGTACCCTCAGGCATGAGGTGGCGGCATTCCTTTCATACTTGGTACCGACAAATTCCTATCGAATACGTGTTGACATAGGCGCCATTGATGACGCGATCGGAAGGGAGCGAAGACTTATTTAAAGAACACAAATGCTCCAATCTGGGCCGCATGCTAGATTTCGTCACTACCCTCCCTCTAACTGTGGTCCGGCAAAGGCGCTGCAGAAATCCGTTCCAGAATACCACATGCTGCTTTCTCCTTAGATTTTCTAATGGACAGTGCGTGTCGTGTGGCTGATGCATCGCCACTAGTACCTACTTACCATCGCAAGTGTATCTAGCAATGTACCAAAGTTATACTGAAGCCACATTGCTATCTATAATAATAACCAAGTCGAACTCTAGTAAATTACATATTGTCCCAGAAATACTTAACGTGCACTTTTGTAGAGGTTTTCGTGTTGTCTCAGCCTGCATGCATGGAAATTCTTGCCCTAACAGAACCTGTTTACGAAAATAGCGCAGAATAACATCGAATGCACTCTTCCTAGCGGTCCTAACATGATACCACAGTACATCAAGTGTTACCCTTCCTGCTTTTAACACACACAAACGTTCCCACCGCTATGTAGAGGCTCCTATATCCCAGCACAAAGGATGTGAATGAATCGAGCATTATGATTGGCTCTTATCGAATTTACCCGTCGAATTGCTGATGCCCTTGGTATCGAAGTACCATAGACCTCATCTCCCCGTCTGCAGATGGGACATATGGCATTAAATTTATTTTGTACAGATCACTAAATTATCGCTAAATTGCATTGACAGTTAAACTTTCAAAGTTGTTTACAGATCATCAAATAGATATGAGACTCACATGAATATAAGAAGCCAGGAGCATATTTACCAGTGTAACTACAATTAAATAATATGATTGCTGCTACAGTCTGACACTGATCGATCCAAAGGTAATATTTCCTCTTGACAGCTGTGCTTCTGGAACAAATCTCATTATCTGTAGTGCACATAATTTTCCACATGAAAAGTCTCTCTCGTACCCTCGCGGTTATCAGTGTGCTGAATCTATACACGCCTCACGATAGGAAACACAGTCATCCTCTCTACTCATGCCACAACATAAACCACAGTAACTTTACAATGCAATATATACACGTTTTACACAACATAAATCACAGTAACTTTACAGTGCAATATATACACATTTTACACAAGCAGGGCAGTTATCTTTTATATCTGTACAGCACCCGAAAAAATTATCGTATGCCTACACTCACACCGACTTTATGTCACGATGTTCCTCAGTCCTAGGGAAGCACTATCCACCTTTTTTTTCTTTCTACAGACAGGACATTCAGCAGCAATAAACTATTTTACACTGATCGCCATATTGCACAGACAACTAAACCTCGCTAGGTGACATACATATCGTCAAATACGGAAAGATACCTACTCAATTACACTGTCCTCACACTGGGGCCAGGAGCTTGAATATTTGTGCGTGAAACCGATCTCCAACTCAGCAATATATCAACGCATACTGTGCCGATGTAGTAAACATACAATTCATATTCTATGCAATACATAATCATATCTTTTACATCAGAAAGCCCTCAGTGAATTGAAATCACTCTCAGAACTGATGTGGAAAGACAGGCTTGTTTCGCCCTCGGTACAAAGGCGCTACTGTTTCTGGTACAGACTTGCATGCTTGCTTACATTTCTACACCCATCTTCAGCCTCTGGGATTACGTGAACACAAGCATATCCATACCATAATATTATTTCATTTTCGCAGTACTTCCCGATATCAAGCACACAGCAGTAGCTTCCCGATCCCTTACGCAACATAATTCCGAAGATATAGACTGGAAATTATTTCTCTACAAACCCGAAACTCTAGCTAGGTGGAGTGCACTCTAGACCACTGAGTAACTAGAAACAAACAGATGAAAAATGATATTTCCACCCGCGAATACAGTTCTCGCTGATGTAATGGATTCCAAATTATCCCTATAATTTAAAAGCCATCTAAGGTCTTTACCAATTCTAGACAACAGGCAAACATGTCTTCCACATGGCAGATGCACACACCACAATCAATCTTCTGTCAACTAAATAAAGGCACGAAATGTGCCGAAGCTGTCAACCGAACAATTTACATGGGAGGGAATAACGGTCCAGCGCAAATGCACCTTCATACACAATCTTCTCAAATTTCCACTCGATCACTAAAGCCGCCCATCTTACGATCGTGATCTCAATTGAAAGTCATTCGACAATGAGGCAAATAGCGCAAATAGAACCTGCTGTCAACAGTGGCTCTGGAAATATAACTACCTTTCTTATGACTCGATATACTCTTCCTTTTGCTATAATACTACTCCAAGTCAAATCCATACCCTCCTTACGAATGGACATAGTCATTTCCTTTACACAAACACATACTTTATAAACCTTATGTCCAACAAGGACCTATCCCACATCCTCTTCTACTAATTATAATACCTCGTCAATAGCTGATTGCCTATAATACGAAATAATACTGAGTCAAAATTAGCCTTTGCCAGACCACAGTCAGAGGGAGGGTAGCGACGCACCTGTTGTGTTGGCTGAAGAGCCAACACCGTGTTACTAGAGGAGGCCGAAATGCGCTCGTTTTAACTCACGCGGGCTGGCATGAGAAGGGAAGAACTATACTGACGTGAGGTCTGGAACATGACAAGGAATTAGAATTCAGAAAGCGGACGTAATTAGTTGGATACTTAACTTTAATCCATTAATGATGAACGTCGCTCTTGACGGTACATGAGTCACAATATTATTTGTTCAGAATACGTAGTAACTCAATATGGCGCCTTGCTAGGTTGTAGAAAATGACGTAGCTGAAGGCTATGCTAAACTGTCGTCTCGGCAAATGAGAGTGTATGTCGACAGTGAACCATCGCTAGCAAAGTCGGCTGTACAGCGTGATTCAAAAAGAATACCACAACTTTAGGAATTTAAAACTCTGCAACGACAAAAGGCAGAGCTAAGCACTATCTGTCAGCGAATTAAGGGAGCTATAAAGTTTCATTTAGTTGTACATTTGTTCGCTTGAGGCGCTGTTGACTAGGCGTCAGCGTCAGTTGATGCTAAGATGGCGACCACTCAACAGAAAGCTTTTTGTGTTATTGAGTACGGCAGAAGTGAATCGACGACAGTTGTTCAGCGTGCATTTCGAACGAAGTATGGTGTTAAACCTCCTGATAGGTGGTGTATTAAACGTTGGTATAAACAGTTTACAGAGAATGGGTGCTTGTGCAAAGGGAAAAGTTCTGGACGGCCGAGAACGAGTGATGAAAATGTAGCACGCATCCACCAAGCATTTGTTCGCAGCCCAGGAAAATCCACTTGCAGAGCTAGCAGAGAGCTGCAAATTCCACAATCAACTGTATGGAGAGTCCTACGAAAAAGTTTAGTTATGAAACCTGAACGTCAACTACCCGAGGCGATGGATCGGCCGCCAGGCAGCCCGTGACAGAGCACTTCATCACTGGCCTCCAAGAAGCCCTGATCTTACCCCCTGCGATTTTTTCTTATGGGGGTATGTTAAGGATATGGTGTTTCGGCCACCTCTCCCAGCCACCATTGATGATTTGAAACGAGAAATAACAGCAGCTATCCAAACTGTTACGCCTGATATGCTACAGAGAGTGTGGAACGAGTTGGAGTATCGGGTTGATATTGCTCGTGTGTCTGGAGGGGGCCATATTGAACATCTCTGAACTTGTTTTTGAGTGAAAAAAACCTTTTTAAATAATCTTTGTAATGATGTATAACAGAAGGTTATATTATGTTTCTTTCATTAAATATACATTTTTAAAGTTGTGGTATTCTTTTTGAATCACCCTGTACATCTGGGGCGAGTGCTAGGGATTCTCTCTAGGCTAGACCTGCCGTGTGGCGGCACTCGGTCTGCAATCACTGATAGTGGCGACACGCGGGTCCGACGTATACTAACGGACCGTGGCCGATTTAAAGGCTACCACGTAGCAAGTGTGGTGTCAGGCGGTGACACCACAGCACCCACTCGTGCAGCCCAGCTTGGAGCATCTGTGCTCTTTAAATAAGTCTTTGCTCCCTTCCTATTGCATCATCAACAGCGCTATTATGAACACATATTTCGATAGGAATTTGTCAGGTACCAAGTATGAAAGGGATGTCACCTGTGTGTAGTTTGACAGCTGACAGCCATATCACTTGGCGGGGGTTGCCGCTAACCTCCTGGGCACTGTACTGGACATGGGGTGGTGGACAGTGCTTGTGCGTGTCTTTGTTGTATTATTTTGCGAGCAGGTCTGTAAGCTGCGCTATGCATTGTTTGGACAGTATACAAGTTGATTTCGTGTCTGCACATGTGTGTACTGCATTATTTAGGAGGAGTCTGCATGTCTGTACTGAAATTATTTTGGAAAATTAAGAGTTTCCGGCCGATGTGAACGAGTGGTTCTAGGCGCTTCAGTCTGGAACCGCGTGACCGTTACGGTCGCAGGTTCGAATCCTGCCTCCGGCATAGATGTGTGTGATGTCCTTAGGTTAGTTTGGTTTAAGTAGTTCTAAGTTCTAGGGGACTGAAGACCTCAGGTGTTAAGTCCCATAGCGCTCAGAGCCATTTGAACAAAATTAGGAGTTGTTTGCGTTTCTGCAGACTGTGTATTGTGATCCCAAGCGCATCAGGGCGAGTGTTTTGTGTCAGTGTGATAAATATACTCCATCCCTAAATAAAATGTTCCAAAATAAATAGAGTGCAATCCTTCCTTACTCTCCCCAGCAGCCCAGCGCTGCCTGAGTCATTTTCACGCCATTTTCCCCCTACAGACCACCATCTGGGATTAGGTCACAGAAAGGATAACAGTATCCTCTGGTGACAGTAATGTGTACTAGTGCAGTTGGAGTCTAGATCTCATGGTGGAGAAATTGCTTGCAAAATAAAAACGTATGTCCATCATAGGCAGAGTCGTTTTCCCGCCATTACGTGCACGTTAGTGCACGTTACCCCAACAACATGGGCTGGTAAGGGAACGTGGTGGTCGGTTGAAAATTGTGGTGGAGACTTTAACTATTTCCTTCAAAGTGATGGTGTGCGTGGCATTCGTGAATATTCATTCCAAGTCCACAGTAGCTCTCTGTGGTGGTGTCAATATTTACTAGGCCGCGTGATGAATGCAATGTATACCGCTATCTTCGATAATGGTACTTGGGTCATCACCTGACGTCATGGCCGCCATCTTGGACGACAGCGCCCTCTGGCGAGAGCACTGTGTACTAAGTCTATTTGAGTCCAGATTTCGTGGTGAACACACTGTTTGCTGTCAACTTAGATTATGTCACATATGAGAGCACCCTCTGGTGGTGGTGATGTGTAATAAGTCAGTTGGAGTCCAGACCTCATGGCGAACACACTGGATGGCTGGGCTGCTTGAAATTGGTTAAATGAAGACTTATGTCCAAATCCTTTTCCCATGAATCCTTAGGAAGAGGTGGCGGTTGGGTGACTGAGGTAGTACAAGTGTCCTTTCTTTCATGCCATTTTCTTAGCTTAGTAGCGAAACCGCAAGTGACCTTTGTTTACTGCCAAAATTCAAATTTGGCGCCAGTTCATTGGAGGAAGTGACCTATCTTCCCACGATTTTCTTTACTTAGTAGAGATAACGGTGGTGTGATGCATTGTCCTGCTGGAATTTGATCTTCCCTCCATTTTTCTGGGGTTGGGGGTTGTGATACTTTTCCACCAAAGTTCAAACTTCCCTCCAAAATCCGCCATCTTGGATGACTTCATGGCCGATATCTTGGATAATGTCATGCGCTGTTGCCAAGTCTGCATGTTGTCATCACCGCCATCTTCGATTCATCTGGCAACAATGGAAAATGGGGTGGTACAAGCTTTGTTCCAATACTGTGGCAATCCTCTTACATGATGGTATGCTCGCTCATGGAGTTGCCTATCTCCCTGATGCCAGAGGTATGGCTCTCACATTTCACGATCGTCAATGTCTATGTGCTCTCTGTTTCTTGCCCCTGCCTTTAACTTTCTACCTTCTTGTCAGAGACAGTCACTGTTGTAACCATGTAAGGAACGGTCGCGGGGTTGCCGTTAAGAAAACGCGATGGGACTGAACGGGAGTGGCCCGTGAATAAACAAGATGATGAATCGGATGGGAAGGACAAGCATGACGACAGACAACCGAGCAAGACACCAAGATCAACAACAAAGTATTAAGCTATGTGGTCACAAGTGATAACCTCACGAAATCAAAACAACGTCCACTCATAAACAGGAAGTAAGCACACGCATTGTATACATGATGTCTGTAAGCATGATATCAACCAACTCAATGGGAATACCAGACTGCCTCACTCCGTGAGAGGCAGCCGCCCACATTCACGACAGGGTATGTCACTATTGGCCACTAGGACCACGTGCACCACAGTGGCGCCCTCACGTTAGACTGGGGGCCAGGAGCGCATGCAGCCATGGCTTGCAGGGTAACTGCTGCAGAGACCTCTATTGGTCATCGAGTTCCGTGCCATCTGGTGTGGTTTCGAAATCCGCAGTTCTCGGTACCAGAGTCACTCCTCTCTTCCTGGGCCGGCAGGATGTATCGATCGTGGGAGTCGATTTCAGCTGCATCCAGGCTCCCATAGAACAACTACCACGTTACTCTCTGTGCACGGCGCTAGCAACAGTTCTCTAGCACCTCAGCCTAGTCGATTCTTGGGAGCACAGTCCTGGTGATCGTTCAGGGTTTACACATTTCACTAGCCATTCTTCCAGGTGATGTGATAGTGTATACATCTCCTCTAATAATGTCAGTGGGGTGCAGGCTGCTGAAGTCTGGCTCACTGCATTCTCTGACCATGAGGCATATATTGGCACTGTCAGTCCCTGCCGCCAAAGGATGTGGCGCGGCCGTCGATCACGGAAATTCAGCATGATTCACCTTACTTCACTCGACTGCCGGCAGCTCATCGGGACCACGTGTGCAACTTATCTTCGACTCCGTGATGCTGTCATGGTAGGTGCTCTGTGCAAAGTCTGCTCTCCACAAGGCCTCGATTGGTTACGGAAGGTAGGTTGCGGCGTGGTGATGACCGACTCAGGAATTCTATTTCACCATTCTCCGGGAATGTTCCATAATACCGTATTCGCCAGAGCGGCAGGCGATGGTGAATCGTGCCAAGGCACAGCTCACGTCGTCTCTCACCACCACCTCGAAGGAGCTACGGCCAGGCTGCACACACACAATGGGTTAGTGCAAGAGCGTCCATCTGTGTATCGTGTCATAGTGGTGGAAGACGCCTCTGTCTGAGGAATTGGATTAATGTTCTTACGACTGATGATGGGCAATGTTTCCATATAAAATGGGATATCAGGTCTGCCCTCCGTGCACATTATTTTACTCTGTACTCTGAACAACGTCACCACCTTGCCAACGGCGGTCTCCAGACTCTTCTTTGGCTCGGTTCCCGTGGATGCGACGATGAATCCGATTGCTAAGGTCACGGCGGAGGAAGTCCATGACGCTACCTAGGCGGACTCAAAGAACAGGCCGGCTGGCCCTGATGGCCTCCCACTACGGTTTTATCGAACATGTCGTCCCCTTCTGGGTCCAGTGTGGACGGTAATTTGTCAGGATCTTTTCTCATCTTCCGTGCCGATTCCAGACGGTTCCCTCAATGGTTTCCTCATTCCCTTCCACAAGCCTCGGGGTACCTCATGGATATATGATTTTCGCCCTTGATGTTACTCAACAGCGATACATAGGTCTTTACCCGGCTGCTGGCTGTGCAGCTTAACCAACAGCTCGGTACATGGTTTCCCCCTATCGAACTTCTTTCGGAAGTACCGGTAACATCCGCGCTGCCTTCTGTTGCTATAGGGACATAATCGCTCTTGCTCGTGCTCGTCGTATGCCTGGACTTTTGGTAGCTCTTCATCCAGGCGTTCGATCGCGTCGATCACGACTGCCTGGAAGGGGTGCTCCGCAATATGGGCTACCCTGATACTACCGTCGACGTTGTAGTGCGTCTCCTTCGTGGAGATACTTCTCGTGTACTCTACAATGGTCGCCTTACTCCACCCATCTCGATCCGTCGATCAGTGCGTCAAGGCTGCCCGCTCTCTGCACTGTTGTATGCATTCGCCATGGAACCGTTGCTATGCGGCCTCCGGGTCGATGTCTCTCTGGGATGTCTCTCGGTGAGCGTGTATTCAGCTGCACTGCATATGCAGATGGTCTCGTCCTCGTTCTTCGTAGCGGTGCTGAGGTCAGGGAGTCACTGGCCCACGCCCTGGTTCCCGGGTTCGATTCCCGGCGGGTTCAGGGATTTTCTCTGCCTCGTGATGACTGGGTGTTGTGTGATGTCCTTAGGTTAGTTAGGTTTAAGTAGTTCCAAGTTCTAGGGGACTGATGACCATAGATGTTAAGTCCCATAGTGCTCAGAGCGATTTTTTTGAGTCACTGGCACGGGTTACCACCTACGGCGAAGATTCCTGTGGTTGCCTTAACGTCCGAAAATCGAGCACCATTGCTATAGGTGTGGACAATGCTGCTCATTTGCGTGTAACTGACACTATCCGATGCCTAGGACTCGATTTCGCAACTGATCTGTGGCGGACAATTGCCCTCAACTGCCGACGTCTACTTTCACAACTATGGGCTGGGCTCTTAGATCATCATTTACGAGCACTCGATCTCCTGCAACGCACACGTAAATGTAAATTTGGCGTCACGTATACCCCACGTGGCACAGACACTTCCTATTACGCCGTTCATGGCCCGCCGCATGCTAGCGGCATGGGGTTCGTTGTTTTTCCACGCCTTGGTGTTCAAGATAAGGTACGAAACCCTCACCCTCCCGCGGTGCAGGGGCGATTTAGGTCTGTATCATGGGCCTGACAGAGCGGTAACCCTTTGCATCGGCTCTCACATGACGTTATGGCGCCGTAGTGCTACGTGCCTTACCAGCCTATGGCTGGAGGCCCTTGCACCACACACTGTCTCAGCACCTATTACACTTTCGGAAGTCCCGCCTCCCTTTTTTTACTTCCGCCGGTTGTTCCTCGAATTGAGCTACGTCCATACTGCGAAACTGCCGGCGCAGTTGACATCAACGAAGGCGATCTATGGTTTCCTTCAGCAGCACAGGTTACCGAATGTGGTTGAGGGGAAGCTTCCCCACGTCGACTAGCGTGCCATTTGGCGATCGCTGTGCGCTTCTTATCTTGACACTGACGTCCAGTCTGCAGGGTACCTTCCTGTCAATGGGAAGCAAGTATGCCGGTCACGCCTCCACAGGATTCACCTCGCAGACACTCCATTGCGCGCCGACTGTGATGTTATGGACACCGACGAGCACCGCTTGGTGTGCAGATCGGCGAGGGGTGTCTGGTTCTTGCAGATGTTGTCCATGATTACCCGCACGACTCCCCATCAAATACCTACTCAACTGCTCCTCTTTCCGCACACGGGGTACTTTCCACAAGCAAATACGAACTCTGTAAGGTGGATTTGTGGACACGCAGCACACTACTTGTTTGCTGATGGCGAGAAAAGTATCCTTGGCCGCGCGGAGTGGCCGTGCGGTTCGAGGCGTCATGCACGGACTGCACGGGCCCTCTCGCCGGAGGTTCGAGTCCTCCCTCGGGCGCCGGCCGCGGTGGTCTTGCGGTTCTAGGCGCTTCAGTCCGGAACCGCGGAACTGCTACGGTCGCAGGTTCGAATCCCGCCTCGGGCATGGATGTGTGTGATTTATTTAGGTTAGTTAGGTTTAAGTAGTTCTAAGTTCTAGGGGACTGATAACCTAAGCAGTTTGGTCCCTTAGAAATTCATACACATTTGAACATTTTTGAAGTATCCTTGACTTTAGGCAGTTCCTTAATTAACGACATTGTACCGTTGTCCGCAATCCAAAATACAGACAATTTTTCTCTAATTTCCTCTGCAATGTCTTCCTATCGCGAAGAGCTGATCCCGGCATCTTCCACACTTAGAGCCGATATATTCACTGGTAATCGGAATGTTCTTCTTAGTCTGACGTCTTGCTGCGCCCTCCTCCTCGCGTGACGCCGGTTACCTGCTATTCTCGGTGGTATTAATGGCAAAAATAAATAAATAAAAGAAATAAAAATAAAAAAGAACGGAAGGAAAAATAAATAAATAAACGATGTTCGTTGTAGCTCTGCTCCACATTTCCTATGCTTTCCTTGGTCCCCGGAGTGTGGGAACGGGACATCGTGGCCAGGCCTCGGGTTGCGACCTCTCCGCACTTCGCCCCCACACCTCGCTTTGGGCGCCGGGAGGAAAAGTAAGCAGGGACCTGGGTTTGAATCCTAGAATGGCACAAATTTTCAACTTGCTTCATTCATATAAATCATTGTCCACTGGCAGCAAATGTTTTTAATTCCTTTGTGTACTCGAGATAAGCATAATTGTATAATTTTATTACCTTCACTTACAAAGGCTGCCAAAACTCGAAAATTGCCAGTATTCCATTAATAGACAATATGACTGTATATACTTGAAAAAGATGCTGTTCTGGATTGACTGGAATTAAAATGCCTACCTACTAGAGCGACACATATCACGTGTTGTAGGCGTGCAGTATTGTAGTCTGCTGGATAAAGTATTTCTTGTTTTGAACAAGAAATTCTCATTACGTGGTTTATTTTTACCTGCATCTTTGGAGTTCCTGAGGTGCAGTATAGAGAACTACGAACTGAATTGAAAGTAAAAAAATGTAACAGCGCACAAAGAACTATAGAACAAAATTCGATAAATCACTGAGACAGAAAGAACCATCTTCGTATTTCAAAAGACATACATAAAAATCAGCTGCGGGGGTGGCCGCTCATTTGAATTACATGGTAATGATGGAACGACCACGCCCAAGTAGCACTTTTAACAGGCTAAACAGCCTAATTCGTGATGAGGATAATGATGAAAAACAGAGGATTAATCAGCATTTAGCTTCAAAAGTTACAGAAAGTACGTTTTGGATCAATATTATTTACAGATTTCAAAACACAGTTTATTAGAAACACCAGACAGTATATATAGCCGGCAGCTGTGGCAGAGCGGTTCTAGGCGCTTCAGTCTGGATCCGCGCTGCTGCTACGGTCGCAGGTTCGAATCCTGCCTCGCGCATGGATGTGTGTGATGTCCTTAGGTTAGTTAGGTTTAAGTAGTTCTAAGTTTATGGGACTGATGACCTCAGATGTTAAGTCTCATAGTGCTTAGAAAAAAAATGGGCTCTGAGCACTATGCGACTTAACTTCTGAGGTCATCAGTCGCCTAGAACTTAGAACTACTTAAACCTAACTAACCTAAGGACATCACACACATCCATGCCCGAGGCAGGATTCGAACCAGCGACCCGCGCGGTCGCCCGGTTCCAGACTGTAGCGCCTAGAGCCGCACGGCCACTGTGGCCGGCTCATAGTGCTTAGAGCCCGGTAATATTATGTATTGTATAATATTATAGTATACCAGCTATACCCGGCTAACTTTGTTCCGCCTCTGAAAATCTTTATATGTTATAGCTGAACCGGCAAACGTTGTTTTGCCATATAAACTATCTCTAGTCTATAAGAATATTGTATAGGTGTAGCACAATGTATACGTGTAACACAATACCCATTGTTGGCAGGAGCTCGTGACACAAACAATAATAATGGCCGAAAACTGTAGGGAGTGAGAAAACGCTTAGGGGGAAGTCCGGCAGTATGGGCCACTATTAATTCTACCGTGTCTACGGTAGATCTCGCAGTTTTTACAACTGCAGCCGATACACGAATCGTCCATGAGCATACAAACATAGCTGCAATTTCGTGTCTAAACGTGTTCGCCAGCATTATGAATAAGGCCAAGCGCACATGCATCGATTTTTATCGCAAGTAAAAATATTGTACGATTAAATTCTTTTAGAGGAACAAAGAAGAACATAGGAAATTCTTTGTTCCATTAAAAGAATTTGCTCGTACGATATATTTCCGTACGATAAAAATCGATGCGTGTGCGCTAGGCCTAAATGTCAGTTTGGTGAATGACGCGTGCTACGTAGTTGAAGTTCTCGCTCTAGTTACGTCGATTCAAAGAGGGATAGTCGACTCGTTGCTTTTGGTACGTTTTCTTCAATTACCTATCTATCGAATAGTGAAAGACTATCACCGGTAGACACCTAAAAGGAAAAACTAATCAAGTGATAATTGATCAGTTATCGACCGGGGTTGAGAAATATTAAATTGCTAAAAACGCTTTTAAGAAATGGGGATTGGTGGCAAAGGGTGAAAATTTAGGGTTGTGTTTGTTTTTTAATGACACATCATAAAAAATAAAAATAAAAAGTTCTGCCCAAAAAATAAGAAAAACATTTTTGGGGTGGACCAGCTTTATTATCTAGGGGTATGAAAAACAGATTACGACCGATTCTCAGACCTACCGAATTTACATGCAAAATTTCATCAGAATCGATCGAGCCGTTTCGGAGGAGTATGGCAACTAACACTGTGGCACGAGAATTTTATATATAAGGATTACATGACTGTAATCTTATTATTATCCAAAAAGTCAGCATCGACGAAATGTTGCAACGGTTGAAAAATATTCGGTCTTCAGACATTACACTCGTAAACGACAATTATATTTTCCGATAAAAGAAATCCCTGATTGTCCTTTCTAAGGTACTAAAGTCAGAGAAGATATACTTCGCACAGTGGACAGGTAAGTTAGATGGGATAACGAAGACAGTCATTCACCTCGTTCGTTTTAATGCAGGCTACGCAGACCTTACCTGCATATTTCACGGCCAAAAGGAAACACAGCTCTGAATCGCTATTGTCCCTGAAAGTAAATACGAATCCTTGTAAATTTCAGGATGCCGTGCAGCACGTAACTCAGTAGTTATTTTCTCAAGGTACGCCTCTCCATATAGGCCTTTAAATGTCAACGGAAGGTATTCAGTCTAATGTACTTCCGCCAGTCTATTTGCTTTAGTTGAACCTAGGGGTAGTAAGAAAAATGAAAATAATAATGTTTAAGAAAAGAAATAACGGTAAAACGAATTATGTTACTCTTGTACACATTTCTAGCATCTTTATTTTGAGTGTAAATAGGGAAAATGTAAAGTTTTGGTAATGGTTTATAAACTATTGCAGAACTATCTAAAGGGCTGGCACATTTTCGGTATGGAAATAAGGAAATGCTGCAAAAGCGAAGGCTTGGCTCTCTGCCATCCGTTTTGTATGTACTGTAGCACTGGAGCACCGGTACCACAATCGCAAGCGACGTCGACGTTTCAGAACTTCGTCTATCAGTGTGCATCGCATTACTACGACAATGATTAAGCGGTATCTCTTCAACGGATGACACAAGCGAAAAGTTTTAATGCAGTGCGTTACGAAGTGCTGGAGTAAAAGCTGACGAATAGAACAGGATATCACACATGAGCACTCCACCGACCACCGTACGAGTGACGGAGGATGCATTATGTGCCAGTTCCATATTCTACTCTTTCTGTTTCATTCGCTGTTGATGGATAGGAAGAAAAACTGCCCCGCTATATGAACTCGAATTGTTCATTACGTCAAATGTACACTGCCTAAAAATATGATGCAACTGGAAGGGGAGGAGGAAACTAAACGAAACTTCATGGGTTGAGTGGGTATGTAATGTTATTTCGGTGATTACAAAATGGAGTCAAATTTACAAAGAACTTGGCAGTATGAACACACAAATCATAATGACGTTGCACCTTCTCTGTTCTGGATACGTGCACTGATTGGATTGGGAAGGGTGTCATACATCCGTTGTATCCTGTCATTAGCCAAATTGGGCCACAACTGTTGTAGCTGGCCTTTGGAATACTCGATACTGGCACTGGGACGGAGTCAACGTCCGAACTGGTCCCACACACGCTCTGCCGCCTAGAGATCTGGGGATGTTGCTGGTCACAGGAGTACCTCAACACAGTTCATAGGGAGCTGACATGTGAAGACGCTTTGTGTCTGGGCCGTGTGTCGGCTCTAACATATGTCGCGCTGTAAACATTGTTCTGAGTCGTACGATGAGACCGCGGCCTGGCGTGGCGGTGGAGAGTTGGCTGTTGTTCCGAGAAGCCGCGTCGTGTATCCTGGCGGTGCGAGACGAGTGGGACGAGTTGACGGGAGAAGGCTGTAAGCTCTTGTTGTCAACACCCGGGGGCCACGGCTGTGGTTCCGAGTCACTACTTGGTGGGAGCGGCAACGGATGTCTTTAATTTTTCCGTCTGGAGGCGGGAATGATGGACTGGTAACTCGCCTAACCTGAGGAGTGGTATTTCGCCGCCGTGGGTGCAGAGAAGACGAGGGCTCCGTTGACAGAGCGCGTGGCTGCGTGACTGTGCCGTGGACACGGTCGGGTGTGAGGAACCTTTGCTTCGGAGTTCACCTGCTGTTTCTCTGATAAACTGCAAGTTAAGTTGGTTAAAGGTTTAGATGTTAACTGAAGAATTTTGGTTTGTGCAACCAGCGTCTTTTCTGCCTTGTGGCCTCCTGCGTTCGGGTTTCCTGTCCGTGTCGCCGGTGTATTCACAGACAGTGATCTTTTCCGCTTCTTATTATTGTTTTAGATTACATTTTTCTGCCGTGTGGCCTCCTGCGTTCGGATTTCCTGTCCCTGTCGCCGGTGTAACTATAGACAGTGATCTTTTGGCTTCTTATTAGTACTGCCTTGGAGGAAGTGTATTTTTGGGCAGGGATTATGGTTCCTGATTTGATTCCTTCTCCTCCCCTGGCCTCGCGTGAGGTCGATGAGATTGCTGAATGTGAGGCGTTGTGGGTCTGTTAGTCCGCTTCTAGCCTGAGCATCCTTCGGGAGACAATTGTGGCCGCCCTTACACCCGGTCGGTTAATTATTTCAACCCAGGACATTTTGGTGGCAGGACATGGTATTAAAGTTGTTAGTTATTGTAAAATGTTAAATGGTTGTATTTTACTCTGATTGTTTTTTGGCCACTGTTAAGTTGCCTTTCATTGGTGGGTTTTTAAAATTACGTGACTTTAAAATTGTTAGTTATTGTAAAAGGTGAATGACTGTATCTTTACTTTGATTGTTTTAATCTACTTGGCGCCGGACCATGTGGCCGTGCGGTTCTAGGCGCTTCAGTCTGGAACCGTGTGACCGCTACGGTCGCAGGTTCGAATCCTGCCTCGGGCATGGATGTGTGTGATGGCCTTAGGTTAGTTAGGTTTAAGTGGTTCTAAGTTTTAGGGGACTGGTGACCACAGATGTTAAGTCCCATAGTGCTCAGAGCCATTTGAACCATTTTGAATCTACTTGGCATCCTTTGAAAATGCTAGTTCTGCCTCCCTGTTAGCGAGCCCTTGTAATTTAATATCTTGTTGTGCCAAAGTTTAAAAGAAGTTGGCTCCCTACATGTTCGGTAGCAAAATAGTATACAAATTGGTGGTTTTTTTGTTTCATTACTTGGAAAGTTTTAATGTTGTTATTAAAGGCTCCCTACATGTTCGGTAGCAAAATAGTATACAAGTTGGTGGTTTTTTTTGTTTCATTACTTGGAAAGTTTTAATGTTGTTATTAAAGGCTTTATCAAAGTCTGTTTTAAGTAAAATGGTTTGGCTATTAACGATAAAGTAAAGTATTTAATTTCATTACTTGGAAAATTTTGATTTGTTATCAAATGTTTTATCAAAGTCGGTTTTAAGTAAAATGGCTTGGCCGTTAACTGTAAAGTAAATTGTTTTGAAAAGGCACTCATGCATACTGGCTTTTTCGGATCTGTTCCTGGTCAAGTGATAAAGAAATGACTTTTAATGGTTGAAGTATTCAATAAAGAAATTGTAAATTGCAACTCGACAGTAACCAACTAATTTTGGCCCCGTTTCCCAACTGGAGGTTTTCCTTGATTAATCGTAACACCCGTCTCAGCTTTCCTGTGATTTCCTGTTAGAGAGGTCACAGTTGGTACTAATTGACGAAAAGTTGAAAAATGATGTCACGATACTGTGGAAAAAGAGATAACACGTGAGGACGCAGGATATCTGTTAAGTCAATAAGGATTTAGAAAACATCCTTCTTGTGAAACACAACTAGCTCTTTACACACATGCAGTGTTGAGTACTATTGACAAGGAATTTCAGATTGATTCCGTATTTCTAGATATCCAGAAGGCTTTTGACACTGTACCACACAAGCGGCTTTTAGTCAATTAGCGTGCTTATGGAATGTCGTGTCAGTTATATGACTGGATTCGTGATTTCCTGTTAGAAAGGTCAAAATAATTGACGAAAAGTCGTCCAGTACAACAGATGTGATTTCTGGCATTCCCCATGGTAGTGTTATGCGCCCTTTCCTGTTCCCTATGTACACTACTGGCCATTAAAATTGCTACACCAAGAAGAAATGCAGATGATAAACGGGTATTCATTGGACAAATATATTATACTAGAACTAACATGTGATTACATTTTCACGCAATTTGGGTGCATAGATCCTGAGAAATCATTACAAAGAACATCCAACTCTGGCCGTAATAACGGCCTTCATACGCCTGGGCATTGAGTCCAACAGAGCTCGGATGGCGTGTACAGGTACAGATGCCCTTGCAGCTTCAACACGATACCACAGTTCATCAAGAGTAGTGACTGGCGTATTGTGACGAGCCAGTTGCTCGGCCACCATTGACCAGACGCTTTCAATCGGTGAGAGGTCTGGAGAATGTGCTGGCCAGGGCAGCAGTCGAACATTTTCTGTATCCAGAAAGGCCCGTACAGGGCCTGCAACATGCGGTCGTGCATTATCCTGCTGCAATGTAGGGTTTCGCTGGGATCGAATGAAGGGTAGAGCCACGGGTCGTGACACATCTGAAATGTAACGTCCACTGTTGAAAGTGTCGTCAATGCGAACAAGAAGTGACTGAGACGTGTAACCAATGGCACCCCATACCATCACGCCGGGTGATACACCAGTATGGCGATGACGAATACACGCTTCCAATGTGCGTTCACCGCGATGTCGCCAAACACGGATGCGACCATCATGATGCTGTAAACAGAAGCTGGATTCATCCGAAAAAATGACGTTTTGCCATTCGTGCACCCAGGTTCGTCGTTGAGTACACCATCGCAGGCGCTCCTGTCTGTGATGCAGCGTTAAGGGTAACCGCAGCCATGGTCTCCGAGCTGATAGTCCATGCTGCTGCGAACGTCGTCGAACTGTTCGTGCAGATGGTTGTTGTCTTGCAAACGTCCCCATCTGTTGACTCAGGGATCGGGACGTGGCTGCACGATCCGTTACAGCCGTGCGGATAAGATGCATGTCATCTAGACTGCTAGTGATACGAGGCCGTTGGGATCCAGCACGGCGTTCCGTATTACCCTCCTGAACCCACCGATTCTGTTAACACTCATTGGATCTCGACCAACGCGAGCAGCAATGTCGCGATACGATAAACCGCAATCGCGATAGGCTACAATCCGACCTTTATCAAAGTCGGAAACGTGTTGGTACGCATTTCTCCTCCTCACTCGACGCATCACAACAACGTTTCACCAGGCAACGCATAGTCAACTGCTGTTTGTGTATGAGAAATCGGTTGGAAACTTTCCTCATGTCAGCACGTTGTAGGTGTCGCCACCGGCGCCAACCTTGTGTGAATGCTCTAAAAAGCTCATAATTTGCATATCACAGCATCTTCTTCCTTTCGGTTAAATTTCGCATCTGTAGCACGTCATCTTCGTGGTGTAGCAATTTAATGGCCAGTAGTGTATATAAACGATGTAGGAGACAATCTGAGCAGCCGTCTTGGGTTGGTTGCAGATGATGCCGTCGTTTATCGAATAGTAAAATCATCAGAAGATCAAAAGAAATTGCAAAACAATATAGAAAAGATATCTGTATGGTGCAAAAACTGGCGGTTGACCCCAAATTACGAAAAGTGTGAGGTCATCGACATGAGTGCTACAAGGAATACCTTAACTTGGGTTACACGATAAATCAGGTGAATAAAAGGTCTAATTCAAGTAAATACTTAAAAATTACAATTACGAACAGTTTAAATTGGAAGGAACATAGAGAAAATGTTGTGGGGAATGCTAACCAAAGACAGCGTTTCATTGGCGGGACACTTAGAAAATGTAACGGATCTACTAAAGAGACCTCCTACACTACACTTGTCCGTCCTGTTTTAGAATACTGCTGCACGGTGTGGGATCCTTACCAGATAGTACTGACGGCGTTTATCGAGAAAGTTCGAAAAAGGAGAAAGTGTGTCAGTGAAAAGATACGGGATTTGGTGTGGACATCATTAAAAGAAAGGCGTTTTTCGTTGCGGCAGAATCTTCTCACGGCATTTCAATCACCAATATTCTCCTCTGAATGCAAAAATATTTTGTTGCCGTCGATCTACATAGGCGGAAATGATCATAATAATAAAATAAGGAAAACCAGTGTTTGCACGGAAAGATATACACTATGTGGTCAAAAGTATTCGGACACCCCCAAAAACATGCGTTTTTTCATATTAGTTGCACTGTGCTGCCACCTACTGCCAGGTACTCCATATCAGCGACCTCAGTAGTCATTAGACATTGTGGGAGAGCAGAATGCGGCGCTCCGCAGAACTCACGGACTTCGAACGTGGTCAGATGACTGGGTGTCACATGTGTCATACGATTTCCACATTCCTAAACATCTCTAGGTCTGCTGCTTCCGACGTGATAGTGAGGTGGAAACGTGGAGCTTAAAAGCTTAAAAGCGTACAGTTCGACCTCGTCAGTTGACTGACATAGGCCGCCGACAGTTGAAGAGATTCATATTGTGTAATAGGCAGACATCTATCCAGACCATCACACAAGAATTACAAACTGTATCAGGATCCACTGCAAGTACTATGTCAGTTAGGACGGAGGTGAGAAAACGTGGATTTCATGGTCGAGCGGCTGCTCATAAGCCACACATCACGCCGGTAAATACCAAACGACGCCCCGCTTGGTGTAAGGAGCGTAAGCATTGAACGATTGAGCAGTGGATAAAGGTTGTGTGGAGTGACTAATCACGACACACTGTGTGGAGATCCGATGGCAGGGTGTGGGTATGGCGAATGCCCGGTGAAGGTCATCTGCCAGTGTGTGTAGTGCGAACAGTAAAATTCGGAGGCGGTGGTGTTATGGTGTGGTCGTGTTTTTCATGGAAGGGACTTGAACCCCTTGTTGTTTTGCGTGGCACTATCACAGCACCGGCCTACATTCATGTTTTAAGCACCTTCTTGATTCCCACTGTTGAAGAGCAATTCGGGAATGGCAATAGCATCTTTCAACACGATCGAGCACCTGTTCGTAACACACGGCCTGTGGCGGAGTGGTTACACGACAATAACATCCATGGATAGTTTGTACTGTTCTCAGGTCTCCAGCCGGGTGCAGTCGTTTTCAAACCACGATATTTCCTTGCCGTCATCTTCGGGTGATACCTGCAGACTGAATCTCCTCCTCTTTATACTCTGATCGCTCCCCACCCCTTCCCCCGCGTTCTGCCGCTCGCGGCGCTGCGTGGAGTGGTGGTGGGGAGGGGCTGGCTGCTGGCTGCTGGATGCGAACTGTGGACCATCAGATGCCCTGTGGCCTCCGTCGGGCGCGGAAGTCGCTTTGGGTCGGCGCTGTGCTTTTAGTTGGCTGAGTGCTGGGTCCCAGGCTTTGCTGAGGTTGAACCCGGCGTCTCTGTTGATCAGCCCATCAGCTACACGTATTTCAATCGCCTCCTTCAGAACACAGTCCCAAAAAGACGAGGCCTGCCGCAAAACTTCCGTATTCGCGTACTCCATATATCTCCAGTATCCGTGTAACGTTCCTCAACCGCTGCTTTTGTAGGCTGCTTCAGTTCAGTGTGCCTTCTGTGTTCCTGGCATCTTTCTTAGATTGTCCGTACAGTTTGCCCGATCTATGCCTTACCGCATTTACACGGAATACGGTAAACATCCGGTTTGCGGAGCCCCAGGTCGTCTTTTACTGTACCTAGCAGGGCACGCGTTTTCGGAAGTGGGCGGAAGACACATTTGATGTTACACCGAGCCAGAATCCTGTCGATTTTGTAGGATACTTTGCCGGCGTAAGGCATGTACGCCATTGTCTTCTCGTCCTCTTCGTTCTCTCTCTGCTGGGCTTGTGCATTCTGCCTGAAAGCAAGTCGAATTTGACTCTCGTTATATCCGTTCTTCTTGAAAATGTCCTTAAGGTGGTTAGGTTCTCCTTGTAGGCTTTCCTCATATTCCGCGGACCCTGTGTACCAGTGTTCACAGTACACCCTCACGAGAGTCAAACGTTTAAAAAAACGTTGTCTCTCGAAAGTTCTAGCACACATTTTATCTGCAGTATTTCACGTCCTGAGTAGCTCCGTTTCGTTCCGTGTATAAACCTGTTTGACAGCATAATCACAAAGAGCAATATAATTCGGCGTCCGCCCCCGGCACCTGAGTGGCTTGCCGGCAAGGCGGTAGCTCACGGTGCTCGGTCAGAGGGTTAGCTACCCTCTGTAATAAAAAACTGAGTCAACGGATCGACAAAGAACCTGAACGGGTGTCATCGGACGTCCGCCACGAAAAGATCCAACGAACAATATAGAACAAAATGAGATCTAGAAAAAAAAAGTGTTCAGCGCGACAGAATGTCAATCCTAAGAGCCCGGGTTTGATTCTCGGCTAGGTCGCAGATTTTCTCCGCTCAGGGGGTGGGTGTTGTGTTGTCCTAATGATCACTATTTCATCCCCATCGACGCGCAAGTCGCCGCAGTGGCGTCAAATCGAAAGACTTGCACCCGGCGAACATATATTGTAATTCGGCTCTTTTAAGCTTTCCTAAATGATTGAAGACACTTTCTAATAATTAATTTTAGTGGGATACCACAATTTTCATTAAAACAGGGTTTTCCTCAGAAACAATAAGTAAAATAATGGTTCAAATGGCTCTGAGCACTATGGGACTCAACTGCTGAGGTCATTAGTCCCCTAGAACTTAGAACTAGTTAAACCTAACTAACCTAAGGACATCACAAACATCCATGCCCGAGGCAGGATTCGAACCTGCGACCGTAGTGGTAAAATAATGTTACAAAACTTTTTGGCGTGATCCACAACATGAAACACTTTGATAGTGAGAGGGAAATCTTTTGCAAGCTCATATTTATTGAGTAGTTGGGTATTTCGATGCCACCGATGCAGAAAATTGATATGGAAACTCTCAGATCTCTTAAACACGCCCAGCTCATTTGTTGTCAATTTCAACTGAAATCTAAGCAAATGCATTAAGCAAAATTTGAGCAGGTTGGCCACAAATTTTGACCTCTAGTGATTACCGAAAGTTTGAAATAATGTTTTCGCAGATCCTGGTACAATGCGAATTATTTGAGGCGGGTGAAATCTGGGCTCTGTGACAGACCATACATTGACTAACCGTACATCAAACTGATAAATGCTTGGAATACCAGAAACCAATTAGAGATAAGACAGGTTTGGAAAAGACTACCAGATCCAATAGGATACGGAAGAACAAAAACGAGGGGCCATCCCAATGAGATCACCGCAGACACGGTAGCGATAATGTGAAAAAAGCTAGGGAGTGATTATGGGGCATTAGGTGCCAGGCAGATGATGATGCAATGTGCTGCAATAGGTAACTGATGAAATACTGCTAATTTTGTTGAATACAGAAGATTAGAAAAAGCGTAGGACTCAAAAACTTGGGCATATGAAGCTTCGGTAACTTTTTCACGAAAAGCAAGTCGCCATATTGAACGTACCTGGAAATAAAAATGGGAAGCTAACACACTGTAAGAAAAAATAGACGCACCATGAAGGAATTATCCGAATGAGACGGAAATCTGGAGATGTGATCTACATATACAGACAAACAAATGATCATAATTTCAGAAATTTGGATAATTTTTTCATGGGAACGAGCTTCACAAATTGAGCAAGTCAATAACCCGCTAGTCCTCTTCTGTCACTTATAGAAGTAGTTGTTCGTCTTCGCTATGATTAATAGAGTTGCTGGATGTCCTCCTGAGGGATGTCATGTATGTTGGTTAGAAGGCCCCACCGATAATGCTTCGAACGTTCTCAGCCTGGGAAAGGTCCGCCGACCTCGCTGGCCAAGGCCAGAGACAAGCGTTAGAGGTTGTGTGCAGGCGGGCGTTATCTTGCTGAAATGTAAGCTTAAGACGGCTTGCCGCGAAGGGCAATAAAACGGGGCGTAGAATATCGTCGACGTACCGCTGTGTTGTAAGGGTGTTGTAGAAGACAACCAAAGGGGTCCAGCTATGAAAAGTAGGTCTTCTCTGGTCGTCGGGGTTCATTTCGAAGCTGGACTGATCACCGAACAATGACGGTATACAGGTGATGTTCCAAGAGATGCTAGCGGATTTGGAAGTTGCCGTATGTACAGTACCTACTACCCTACTTAGGGTAAAAGTGGAAGTTACTAGGGAGAGAGTCACAGAGTCACCTAGTTTTTGTTGCAGAGGGCTAGAGCCCATTGCTGATCTGTGGGATACGGCAGAAGGATATTCTGATCTCTTACGTACTATACACTACGGAAGTCCAGACAGTTTGTATTCACGCCTATCAGTGTGGAAGAGTAGACGACATTAGAGAAGAAGAAAGGAAGAGTAGGGTTTAATTTCCTGTCGTTGGCGAGGTCATTAGAGACAGTGCATAGCTCGGAAATAGGAAAGATTTGAAAGGAAATCTGCCATTCCGTGTCAAATGAGCGATCCTGGCATTCGCCTTAAGTGATTTAGTAAAATAGCGGGAACACTAAATCGGTATACCTGGCTCCGAATTTGAAACACCATCCTCCCAAATACGAGTAGAGTGTGTTACCACTGAGCCACCTCGTTTAATCGGTCGATATCGAACCTCTGTATGACCGTGATTTAATTTAGATGGACAAGGAAGGAATCAAGTTAGTCTTGCAATAAAAACCATACATATTGATTTTTAATCAAGAGGTCTAATAAAACCGCGTAAAACCTGAATCGGCATGATACAACGCGAACTGGTTCCCGTTCCTCTACGGTA
Source organism: Schistocerca nitens (assembly GCF_023898315.1). Taxonomy (NCBI): domain Eukaryota; kingdom Metazoa; phylum Arthropoda; class Insecta; order Orthoptera; family Acrididae; genus Schistocerca; species Schistocerca nitens. The sequence continues at coordinate 79,599,804 of NC_064616.1, read as the reverse complement.
CGAACACAGCTCATAAACATGCACTACGTGGTAATGAACAACCAGTTTCACAATAAGAAATGGCTGGTCATGGACTAACGTGTTGAGAAGCCCAATGTGAACCGGACTAATGATTTACGGAGTGTTTCCCATGTCTCAATTCACTTCACACAGCAAAATAGTCAAATTTAAATCAGCCCCAATACAGTTCTCCTTGTACAATGAACTTCTGTTTGCCATGCCACTTTTAGTTACTTACAGCTTATTATGTTGGTGGCGCAGCAGCTGTAATAAACGCAAAATTTGAGCCAAATCCCTATCAGACGCTCTGAGCAATTTTCTATTGACTGACAGATGAGTCTCATGAACTTGTGGCAGCTTAGTGTAGGTGTCGTAAATGAAGAGAGAGGCTATCTTACGATCTGGATAGACAAGAGTGCAAAATCGCCTAAGATCTCTAGCCACCGTGGGTGGGACTGTATGTAGGCTAGCTTCACAAGAGAGGCAACGTCTCGCCCTTTACTTACAGTAAAAGCGCGGATTCTGTGAGACATAAAGCGACATAACGGAAATCAGTACCATAAAATCGTGAAGCAGGCCTAGAAAAGAGAATTTCTGTTCGTACGTATGTTTTCTGATTTTTCATTCTTCGGGATAACTGATAACATGATTTGAAATTTTTGTTTATATCCGCTTTTCTTTACATTACTATTGTCACTTCTCATGGAAATAAAGTGACAAAAAATCGCAACGCTAAAAATAATTAATGTAGTGTAATGAAATTTCGGGAAAACATTTGTCTGTAACATAAATTATTTAACTGATTAACATTCCAAGATCACAGGTTAATGCAAGCGCGAGTAAGATACTGCAAATGTGAAACGATAGTACATTAACAAATGGTATACCCGTAAAAATGTTGAATGCAAGCGTGCAAACACCAATGTGTTGTGCTGTACAGGTGCCGGATATCAGAGTTCCGTGCTTGTTGCGCTTGGTCGTTCAGTACAGAGACGGTTAAGGAGGATAGGACGTCAAACGGACCGTCTTGGAGCAGGAGAGACACCACAGGACATTTTAATTTCCACTGTCTATACTTTTACGAATGAATTCATAAATCTTTGTCAGCATGACCAGGAAGGATTAAGGATTCACAATCATAGCAGTGGAAGTTCAAAAAGATAACAAAATAATTTTTTTACATGTGAAAGTTCGTCATTTTTTCACTTCTATTGGCTGCGCTTGTTGCTATAGGTACACGTTTCTTCATAAGTAAGAGAGATTCTTCGATGAATTTTGTACAGCATACAAACGATACTTACAGGTGTACGAAACTCTAGAAATTATTTAATTTATGAGAAAATGAATGCGCTGTTACATTTTAAACTTCATGTTTAGAAAAAACTCAAATTTTATAGTTAATTATCTCAATTAGTATCTCAGTTTTTAATAGATTTGGAAAATTTTAGAGTTTCATACACCTGTACGTATGGTTTGTTGCTGTGCAAAATTCATCGAAGAATCTCCCTTACTTATGAAGAAAAGTGTACCTATAGCAACAAATGCAGCCAATGGTAAGTGAAAAAAAGGTGAAATACAAATGTAAAAAAATAAATTATTTTCTTATATTTGTGAACTTCCACCACTATAAGTGTAAATCCTGAATCCTTTCTGGTCATTCTGACAAGGTTTTACGAATTTATTTTTTAAAGTGTAAACAGTGGAAATTAAAAATTCCTGTGGTTCAAATGGTTCAAATGGCTCTGAGCACTATAGGACTTAACATCTGAGGTCATCAGTCCCCTAGAACTTAGAACTACTTAAACCTAACTAACCTAAGGACATCACACACATCCATGCCCGAGGCAGGATTCGAACCTGCGACCGTAGCGGTCTCGCGGTTCCAGACTGAAGCGCCTACAACCGCTCGGCCACACCGGCCGGTAAAATTCCTGTGGTGTCTCTCCTGCTCCAAGTTGTCCCGTTTGACGTCCTACCCCCCTTAATGCAGTTTGTGGATGACGCTGGAGTTCTCGTTCGATAATGTCCAATATGTGGACGACTGGAGCCGGATCTGGTGATCGAGCAGGTCAAGGCAACATCTCGACATTCTGTAGAACATGTTGGGTTTGAAGAGCCGTATGTGGGCGAGCGTTATCCTGTTGGGGAAGACCCCAGGAGTGCTGCTCATGAATGGCGGAACACAGGCCGAATCACCAGACTGACGTACAAATTTGGAATCAGAGTGCATGGGATAACCACGAGAGCGCTCCTGCTATTATACGAAATCGCACCCCAGACCGTAACTCCATGTGTACGTCCAGTGTGTCTAGCACGCAGCCATGTTGATTTCAAGCCCCGAACTGGCTTCCACCCAACCAACACGCGGCCATCACTACCACCGAGGCAGAAGCAACTTTCATCAGAAAACACAAGATCTCCAACCTGCCCTCTAATGAACTCTCGCTTCACACCGCTGAAGTCACAAATGTCAAGAACCCAGTCTTTGTACATTCCCGTGACCACCGCTGCCAGCAATCGTGTACACTGGCTACATTGCAACATCGCAGAAGGAACATCCAGCTTCTCGGAGCCCTATTACACGACCTCGTTCAGATTCAGTGGTGTGTTGATAATGGCGTATTTGTCGTCTTAAAGGCAGTCTTGACTAACATCAACTCACCACTCACCTATTTTCAGTCTGAAAGGCAAGTAACGCTCACGACTATTACAGCGTATATTTAAAACAAATCTGATTTGCGTCCCCAGAGTGCTGCTACTAGCGCCACTCTTATGCGACTGGCTCGAAATTTGAAGAGAGATCATCTTTCAGATGCAGAAACAAGCCTAGCAACTTTTGTTTATGTCGCACAACTCCTTGATGTTGCGATTCTTCTCCGACAGTATATTTTTGCTTCATGTCTTACTTATAGTTAAAAAGAGAAATAAAGAAAGCTGTACAACGGTAACTACTGCAAACATTAAAATTGGCCAGACGGCTTACCAAATGTAGACGCGAAGGCCCTGGATTTTCACAGGTATCTCAACAACACCCACTCTGGAAAAAATGACGAAGTTAATTTAAAAAATGAAATAGTCTTCTAGGAGCAACACTGATATCAAATACTTACGTTTCAAAGTCAATAGGCGGAGCTCTGAAGCGAAAAATGCAGCAGACAAGAATGAGAAAGAGGTCGCTGCACCACAGCAGCTGGGTTTTCCGCCACACATAGACAGTGTGACGGATCGTACCGGAAAGTTGCTCTGGCGTAAGGTCTACAGCTTTTTTTTTTTTAAAAAAAAACTCGTAAATTAAAAGATGTATGCAACTGATATTGCTTCTCCTAGTACCAGCTATGGTTATAACTACTACAGGAAGTTCATATACGCGCACGAACAGATGAGAGCCCCATAAGTTATAGTTGAAAAGAAAGCAAAGTAATACTGTCTTATAACACTGTTAATACAGACTCTTCAGTTCCGTGGTGGATGACGGGAGCTGCCTGATGTATGAGCCTCATCTATCCCTTTGGATGTTATTTCAGCGTTTTTTAAAATACGTTCTTAGAATTTCAGCCATCGAAACTACTGCCTTTCTGTTAAGTGAACAGAGTACTCAAGATGGAAGGGTGGAAAGCTGAGATTAAACTTCCCGTCTACATCTTTGATACGACGTCTAAAGCACTAGTTGTGAATGGAACCATCCCAGCAGCGACTCAAAGTAATTTTAGGAAACGAAGGAAAATCTGGAAGAAGCTGACTGGATGGGAATTAGAGCCCAACTTAATCCGAATCGAGTTCACTGTGTAAAGAACTGCGTAACTGCGCATGGATGAAAAACCAACCAAAGAGAACTCTAAGGGATGCAAAAGCTATAGTGACAAATGCGAGTACCAACATTCACTTCTGCTGTGTGTATTCTCAGACTGGTAGTAGAAGACGCCTGCCCCTCTACGGACCAGTAATTAAAGAGACCTGTAGAACTGAGGATTGTTTACAGAAGGAGCAACCAGTAAAAATACTTTTATTGCCATTACTAGACATCTCACAGTGCCATGGCCAATGTATGCATTCAGCAGATATAATGAATACACTTCCTCCTCTCCCTTCCTCTGTCCACCTCATCCTACCAGCTTTTTCCGTGTCTCCTCCTTCTCGCTGTCTGTCTCTTCATCTCCTCCTACACTCTAGTGGTCTATTACCTCCACCCCTCTCTCTAACTGTATCTTCCTCCCCTTCCTCCCAACCCTACTCCTCTCTTTCCACCTCTCACTTCCCCTCTTCATTTTCCACATGCCCACTACCCCTCTACACCTTCTATGTGCCTCATGCACCCCACCCCTTCCCGTGTCTGTTCATTTCCTCCTACCCCTCGCTTTGTCCATCCCCTCCTCTATCCCTCTCAATCTGTCCACTGCCACTGTCATTAGCACATGTAGCATCTGCAATACAGTTGAACAAAGCAGACCAATATCACTCCTACAACACACTTGTTATGCAAGGCAGGATGCACAAATCATTTATTTGCCTCTGACGTACAGGCCACCATGCTGTGCAGGTCAATAAAGCAGACTGATAAAACTCCAGCACAACACATCTGCCATGCAGGGCAGCCTGCATGTTGGGGCCTGGAAAACCGTTCCTTGCGCCTGCAAGTAGGCTGTCCTGCAAAGTAGGCTAATTTGGCAGGCTGATACTGTTCCCAAATAACATGCCTGCCATGCAGGGCAGTCTATACACATGGGCTGGGAAAACACTTTTCTGCCAGTATCTCTGCTCTTGTTGGAGTGAGGAGGTTATAATCCCCATTGTGCTCATACTCATGAGGCCTGCTGTTTCTGAGCCAAATTTGGCTGAATTTGATCTAGGGGTTTGGGAGAAGATCCCAGATATATGTACATGCATTCCAGATATATGCACAAAGATTCTGCTTTATATATGTATACAGGATGGATCATTTTAATCCATAATGGAGAACAACTCAGGACAGAGATGAGATACAACAAAATGTTTTAGATAATGTAGGTGGCGAAGAGGTCACACATTGCTACTAATGTCCTTGATCTTGAATGTGATTTTCAATATGATTTGGAGATAAAATTAATTTTTTAAATGGGAACCTCAATATTTGATTCAAGGTTTGAAAAGAGTGGCAAATTTTACTTATAAAACGATACTTCGTTGTTCAAGGCCATAGCAAAGTTCAATGAAGGTCAAATAAGCAAATATACCTTTATTTCTAGCAGAGATTACCCCGGAACAGAGAAAAGATACAGCAAAATACAACGTCAGATAAAAACTGGAAGGGGAATAAGGGGTCACATATCGTTACCAGAAACCATGATCTTAAAGGTAACTCTCTAAAGTCTTTCGAATGATGAGTTTTATTTCATGGAAACCCCTATTTGTGACATCGGATTTGAGAAAAGTGAAGCGAGATTTGAATTGAAAGTTTTAATTAATGTGGTTATTGGCGAAAATAAATACATCACAATGCATAATGTTACTTTTGTATTTACAAGACAAAACAAACATAAATAGAACTTAGATCATTGATTTACATGTCGTTGAGTGAGTCTCCTCGCCTCTCATTCCTTGAGATATCCCTTCCAGTTTGTATTTTGTACTTTGCTGTATCTGGCCTCTGTTCCGAGTTAATCCCTATTAGAACTAAAAACATATTTGCTTCATTAAACCTTGCAATGACGTTGAATAACTTATCTTTTTATATGTAAAATTTGCCGCTCCTACAAACATTAAATCAAATATTAGGGTTCTCACTTTAAAAAATCTCTTTAACCTCGAAATCACCTTGAAAATCACGTTCAAGATCACGGCCACTATAAGCAATGTGTGACTCTCTTTGCTACCTACAACTTTTGTCTAATCTCACATCTGTCCCAAGTTATTAACTATTATGAATTAAAATGGTTCGTCCTGTACAACAGACTGGTTGGGAGCGCTATCTTTATATCTGTTATATTGTTGGTGTTTCTACAATATACCGTCTGTTGCTAGATTTATTAAGCAACAATAATGAATTAAAGTAGTTCCACCTTTTTGCAAGAACACAATTACAATTTTGGTTAATACCCAAAGAAGTTTCACCACAGTTGTGGTATCCTTAGTGATTTCCTTCCTTTTACTGTTCCTGAATTTTATACACACAGATTTTATGTATGTTAAGAATATGGTACATCAAACTTTGTTACTTAAATTGACTATGTACAGGGTGACAATTATTGAACTATATGAAAAATACGTAAATTAATTACAAACTACAGCGTGAACAGACTTTGTTCAACATGTAAACATCACTACAGATTTCGAATTTATGTTATGACACGTTCGATATGCCCGCCATCATTGGCGATGACGTGGCGCAGACGAACAGCGAAATTCTGCTTCACCTGCTGAGGCGTACGAACATCGATGCTGACCACGACCTCCTGAAAGGCGGTTTTCAGCTCCGCTATGATTTTGGGGTTATTGCTGTACATCTTGTCTTTAATATAGCCCCACAAAAAGGTGTCGCATGTGTTCAGATCCGGAGAACATTGCGGCCAATCGAGACCCATGCCAGTGGCCTCTAGGTACCGAGGAGCCAGAATGCGGTCCCCAAAGTGCTCCTCCAGGACATCAAACACTCCCATGCTTCGATGGGGTCGATCTCCGACTGGCATGAAACACATCTTGTCGAAATCAGAGTCTCTCTGGATAATGGGGATGAAATCATCTTCCAAAACCTTCACATACCGTTCGGTAGTCATCGTGCAATCAGGGAATATCGCACCGATTATTCCGTGACTGGACATTGCACACTATTTTAACAGTCACCCGCTGAGGATGGGGAGACTTCACGGTCGCGAAATACGGAATCTCAGTCCCCCAAATGCGACAATTTTGCTTACTGACAAACCCATCCAAATGAACGTGGTCTTCGTCGCTAAACCATACCATATTTCTACCAAAATCCTGTTCGTCAATTCTGTGGACAATCGTGTTGGCGAAACACAACTGCGGTTCCATGACGCTGGGGCTTAATGGCTGAATGCTTCGAATTTTGTACTGTTTGAAACACAGAGCGTATTTTCTCATTGTTTTCAGATGTCTTCATCCTTGAAGGACCACCGACATTGCCAACATTGTCATCACGAACAAACACTATCCGTTCTCGCAAACTTGCGAATCAAATTCTTGATTGTTAGTACACTTGTAACGGATATACTTAGAAGGAGAGACAGCATTGGTCGTATTTTTTTGTTTTATTAACCGCAAAATCGATTTTCGGTCACATAGTGACCATCCTCAGTGCTGTAATATACAGGGGGTTTCAAAAATGACCGGTATATTTGAAACGGCAATAAAAACTAAACGAGCAGATATAGAAATACACCGTTTGTTGCATTATGCTTGGGACAACAGTACATTTTCAGGCAGACAAACTTTCGAAATTACAGTAGTTACAATTTTCAACAACAGATGGCGCTGCGGTCTGGGAAACTCTATAGTACGATATTTTCCACATATCCACCATGCGTAGCAATAATATGGCGTAATCTCTGAATGAAATTACCAAAAACCTTTGACAACGTGTCTGGGGGAATGGCTTCACATGCAGATGAGATGTACTGCTTCAGCTGTTCAATTGTTTCTGGATTCTTGCGGTACACCTGGTCTTTCAAGTGTCCCCACAGAAAGAAGTCACAGGGGTTCATGTTTGGCGAATAGGGAGGCCAATCCACGCCGCCTCCTGTATGTTTCGGATAGCCCAAAGCAATCACACGATCATCGAAATATTCATTCAGGAAATTAAAGACGTCGGCCATGCGATGTGGCCGGGCACCATCTTGCATAAACCACGAGGTGTTCGCAGTGTCGTCTAAGGCAGTTTGTACCGCCACAAATTCACGAAGAATGTCCAGATAGCGTGATGCAGTAATCGTTTCGGATCTGAAAAATGGGCCAATGATTCCTTTGGAAGAAATGGCGGCCCAGACCAGTACTTTTTGAGGATGCAGGGACGATGGGACTGCAACATGGGGCTTTTCGGTTCCCCATATGCGCCAGTTCTGTTTATTGACGATGCCGTCCAGGTAAAAATAAGCTTCGTCAGTAAACCAAATGCTGCCCACATGCATATCGCCGTCATCAATCCTGTGCACTATATCGTTAGCGAATGTCTCTCGTGCAGCAATGGTAGCGGCGCTGAGGGGTTGCCGCGTTTGAATTTTGTATGGATAGAGGTGTAAACTCTGGCGCATGAGACGATACGTGGACGTTGGCGTCATTTGGACCGCAGCTGCAACACGGCGAACGGAAACCCGAGGCCGCTGTTGGATCACCTGCTGCACTAGCTGCGCGTTGCCCTCTGTGGTTGCCGTACGCGGTCGCCCTACCTTTCCAGCACGTTCATCCGTCACGTTCCCAGTCCGTTGAAATTTTTCAAACAGATCCTTTATTGTATCGCTTTTCGGTCCTTTGGTTACATTAAACCTCCGTTGAAAACTTCGTCTTGTTGCAACAACACTGTGTTCTAGGCGGTGGAATTCCAACACCAAAAAAATCCTCTGTTCTAAGGAATAAACCATGTTGTCTACAGCACACTTGCACGTTGTGAACAGCACACTCTTACAGCAGAAAGACGACGTACAGAATGGCGCTCCCACCATGTTGTCTACAGCACACTTGCACGTTGTGAACAGCACACTCTTACAGCAGAAAGACGACGTACAGAATGGCGCACCCACAGACTGCGTTGTCTTCTATATCGTTCACATCACTTGCAGCGCCATCTGTTGTTGAAAATTGTAACTACTGTAATTTCGAAAGTTTCTCCGCCTGAAAATGTACTGTTGTCCCAAGCATATTGCAACAAACGGTGTATTTCTATCGCTGCTCGTTTCGTTTTTATTGCCGTTTCAAATATACTGGTCATTTTTGAAACACCCTGTACAATTTAAATTGGTAGGCACTGGAGTCAACAAGCTTAGATGTGATCGCTCTAAGCTTGTTGACTCCAGTGCCTACCAATTTAAATTGTATATTGCGGTTAATAAAACAAAAAAATACGACCCTATGCTGTCTCTCCTTCTAAGTATATCCATTATCTAGTCGTGGTGCACAGGACACTCCATGGAGTCGCCAATCAATACACTTGTAATGGTTGTCTTCAGATTTAATTCGGTCGCAAACTTCCTTTCAGCAGCAGTTGGGCTGTTAATGCCCGCATAATAGGCCTTCACAAGCGCTATACGCGCAGGCACGCTGTAGGGTGACATTTGCACGTTCAAATGGCCGACAGCAACAAGTCGTATGCGCAGCAGCCAACCGAGCAGTTTGAACGTTCTAATGCAAAACCTTTCAGAAGTTATGAACATTGTATTTCATATATTTCAAAAATCGTCACCCTGTACTTTGCATTTTTACGTTATGTGCGTCCTATGGCTGCCAACAGAAATCAGCCACACGTCTACATTAACACACAATGTCATCTGCAACACAGGGACGTTAGAGAAACATCTAAATCAAATTTTTGTATAGAATATTACTTTCAAACCTATATATTGCAATAAAATAGTGACATATGCCCTTTTTGTATTTAACATTGCTGTATTTGACTTGTCAGGAGCTGTAAATGGATTTTTTTTGACTGCTAAAAATGTTTTTATTGCCGCTTTTATATGACTTGTGGACACTGGTTAAAACTGTGTGTGTCTTTGGTTTGGATAATTATTTGTTATACTTATTAATATATTTCACTGCGTATTGTAATAGCGATTACTTACGCTTTCTTCTACGCATTAGTGAATTTAGGGTTGCTGTGGCGTAGACGCATATTTCACTACACAATTTTCATTGGATAACCTGTGTACAAATATCTCTGCACTTTTGTACCTTGTGTACGCGATAGTACCGCCATTTGTATACACTGATCAACCAGAACATTAAAACCACCGATTACTATCGATATTAACTCGTCCAGGCGATAGCAGCGTCAGCTACCGATGAATGACTGCTAGTCAGACACACACACGGTGCGAGTAGTATCTGTGAGCGTGTTGTCCGTGTGTGGAATGGGGAAGGCACGCGATGTGTCTAAGTTTGAGCTTGGGCGATTGTGATGGCCCAGAGGCTCGGAACGAGCATTTCGAAAACTCGACGACTTGTCGGAAGTTCGAAGAGTGCTGTCGTGCGTGACTTCAGCACGTGGCGAAGCCACCGGGAAACCACGTCCAGACGACTCTGTTTGACGTACTAGACTGGGCAGATTGGTCAAACAGGACAGGCGGCGAACTGTGGCGGAACCAACATCAGACTTTAATTCTGGGCAGAATACAAATGTGTCGGAACACATAGTGCACCGAACACTCCTAACGGTGGGCCTACGCAGCCGACGACCCATTCGTGTGCCAATGTTAACATCACGACATCGGCAACTACGACTAAGATGGGCCCGTGACCATAGGCACGAGCTGTTAAGAGCTCACCAGAAACGCAAATTGTGCCGTGTTTAAGCCACTGAAACATAACAAAATCACGATTTCAGCAATGAGCAGGAGAAAACATAGGCGCATCCAGTTGGCTCAGTGACAGAGCGTTGCACGGTCTGATGAATCCCGATACCTTCTTCATCATGTAGATGGGAGGGTCGAATCCATCGCCTGCCAGGGTAACAGCTCCTTGACACCTGTACTGTGGACGAAGAGAAGAAGGCGCCGGCTCCTTTATGCTCTAGAGAACATCCACGTGAACATCCACGGGTCCATTCGAGATTGGAGCCGTGAAAGGCACCATGACGGCGAAAGAGTATCGTACACTGGTTGCAGCCCAAGTATACCCCTTCATGACGATCAAGTTTCCTGTCGGCAGTGGCATTTTACAACAAGATAATGCGCCTTGTCACAAGGTCAGTAGTGTGGTGGAGTGGTTCGAGGAAAACAGTGGCGAGTTCCAGTTGACGTGCTAGCCCCCCACCAACTAGTCAGATCTGATCCCCAACGAACACATTTGGGCTGTGATTGAATGTGGCGTCAGAGCTCATCGTCCCTTCCCCTGAATTTATGAGAATCAGGTGGAGATGTGGTACCAATTCCCTCCAGCGACCTACCAAGGCCTCACTGCATCCTTGCCACGACGCGTCGCCACTGTGATCCGTGCCAAAAAGGTAGACATGCCGGCTATTACGTAGGGGGTCATAATGTTCTGGCTGATCAGTGTACGACACTGCTGCGCTCTATGAGATCATTTGAGTCACTCTACTTTTCGATTGGTGGCAGCGATTGACGATATTTTTGCCCTTTTTGATAGCCTTTTGGATGTCATTATGGATCAAAGACTACGCAGCAACAAAACATTGATCAAAACTATAAGCGAACTACCAAACAACGTACAATAGAACTCTCTCTCTCTCTCGCTCTCTATCTCTCTCTACCTCTCTCTCTCACACACAGACACACCCGCACACGCATTGCTCACAAAGTGAAAATGCTTTGGAACAAACTCAAATTTCGCGATAGCCAATCGAAAACAAAAGAGTGGAACGAGCTGTTAAGAGCTCACCAGAAACGCAAATTGTGCAGTGTTTAAGCCACTGAAACATAACAAAATCACGATTTCAGCAATGAGCAGGAGAAAACATAGGCGCATCCAGTTAAAATACGCATCATAATCTTTAAATTAAAATCCGTACCATGTTGGTATCGAAAGTAAAGTCTCACAAAATGATTACCGATGACCACAGATCACTTGAAATGTAAAAGCAACCATAAAAGATATTTTACAAGCGGATTAAAACTAAATCAACCCCAGTATAACAAATATAGCAATTAAAAGCGTAAAAAGGGACATATGCCACTATTTTACCGAAATACGTAGTCTTGAAATTGTGTTTTGTACGAAAATTCAATTGAGCCGTTGTCCAAACATCCATGTGTTGCAGATGAAAGTATTTTTTAGGCCTGTGTCTGATTTCTGCTGGCAGCCATAAGGATACACATAATGTAAAAATGGTAAAGTACTTACGTAATTTGAAAAATGAAAACTTTGATGTAACATATTCCTAGCCTACATAAAATATGTATGTATATAATTCAGGAACACTAAAAGAAAGACAGCTTCTGAGGATGCCACAACTGTACTGAAACACGTTTGAGTATTAACTAATACAAAAATTGTGTTCCTGTATAAAGGCGGACTCTCTTTAAGCCACTATTTTCTGTAGGCACGGGAACAGAGCTTAATATTACATTATGAAAGCGGGTAATGTTTATGTTGTCAGTATCACAATTTATAATAAAGAAATGATAAAACTATTAGAAACTAAATATATGTATGACATACACTAAGGTGACAAAAGTCATAGGGTACCTCCTACTATCCTGTCAGAAAACCTTTCGTCTGGCTTCGTGCAACAACTCAACGTGACATGGACGCAACAAGTTCAAAATGTTCAAATGTGTGTGAAATCTTATGGGACTTACCTGCTAAGGTCATCAGTCCCTAAGCTTACACACTACTTAACCTAAATTATCCTGAGGACAAACACACACACCCATGCCCGAGGGAGGACTTGAACCTCCGCCGGGATCAGCCGCACAGCCCATGACTGCAGCGCCTCAGACCGCTCGGCTAGACACAACAAGTCGTTGAAGTCCACTGCAGAAATATTGAGCCATGCTGCCTCTAGAGCCGTCCATCTACATCTACATCGATACTGTGCAAGTCACACTTAAGGGCCTGGAAGAGGCTTCATCGAACCAACTTCACAGCAATTCTCTATTATTCAAATCTCGAACAGCGCGTATCTTTCCGTGCGAACTATCTTTCCGTGCGAGCTCTGATTTCCCTTATTTTATTTTTATGATCGATTCTCCCTATGTAGGTCAGCGTCAACAAATATTTCCGCCGCGGTAGCCGCGCGGTCTGAGGCTTCTTGTTACGGTCCGTGCGGCTCTCCCCGTCGGAGGTTCGAGTCCTCCCTTGGGGGCGTGTGTGTTGTCCATAGCGTAAGTTAGTTTAAGTTAGATTAAGTAGTGTGTAGGCTTAGGAACCGATGACCTCAGCAGTTTGGTCCCATAAGACCTTACCACAAATTTCAATTTCTACAAAATATTTTCGCATTCAGACGAGAAAGTTGGTGACTTAAATGTCTTGAGAAGATACCGCCGCAATGAAAATCGCATTTGTTTTAATGATTTTCAATCTAAATCCTGAATCATGTCAGTGACACTCTCTCCTCTATTTCGAGGTAATACAAAACGTGCTGCCCTTCTTTGAACTTTCTCGATGTACTCCGTCAATCCTAGGTGGTAAGGTTCCCACATGCCGCAGCAGCATACTAAAAGAGGACGGACAAGGATAGTGTAGGCAGTCTCTTTAGTAGATCTGGTACGTTTTCTAAGTGCCCTGCCAATAACACGCAGTCTGGTTAGCTTTCCCCGCAACATTTTCTATGTGTTCCTTCCAATTTACGTTGTTCGTAATTTTAATTCCTATTTAGTTGAATTAACGCCCTTTATATTTGCCTGATTTATCGTGTAACCGAAGTTTAGCGGATTCCTTTTAGCACTCATGTGGATGACGTCACAATTTTCGTAATTTAGGGCCGATTGCCTATTTTCGCACCATACAGATATCTTTTCTAAATCGTTTTGCAACTTGTTTTGAATTTCTGATGAGTTTACTAGACGATAAATGACAGCATCATCTGCAGACAACCCAAGGCGGTTGCTCAGATTGTCTCCTATAACGTTTATATAGATGAGAAACAGCCGTGGCCCTATAATACTACCTTGGGGAACACCAGAAATCACTTCCGTTTTACTACATGGCTTTCCGTCAATTACTACCATCTGTGACCTCTCATAGGAAACCACGAATCCAGTCACGTAACTGAGACTATATTTGATAAGCACGCAATTACACTTCATGGCGCTTGTGTGGTACAGTATCAAAAGACTTCTCGAAATCAAGAAATACGGAATCAATCTGAAAACCCTTGTCAATAGCACTCAACACTTCGTGTAAGTAGAGAACTGGTTGTGTCGTCGAGGGAGCAGTTGTATACGATTTTTAAGTATGGAACTATTGCAAGAGCGTATTCTGAAAGGAACCTAATTGCTATACAGTCTGGACCGGAAGACTTGCTTTTGTTAACTGAGTTCAGTTGCTTCACAACTCCGCCAATATCTACCTGTAGGTTGCTCATGTTGGCAGCTGTTCTTTGTTCGAATTCTGGAATATTTACTTCGTCTTCTTTGGTGAAGGAATTTCGCAAGGCTGTGTTTAATAACTCTGCTTAGGCAACACTATCGTCGGTAGTATTTCCATTGCTATTGCGCATAGAAGGCATTGACTGTAACTTGCCGCTAGCATACTTTACATACGACCAGAATCTCTTTGGACTTTCTGCCAGGTTTCGAGACAAAATTTCGTTGTGGAAACTATTATAAGTATCTCACGTTGAAGGCCGCGCTAAATTTCGAGCGTCTGTAAAAGATCACCAATCTTGAGGATTTTACGTTCGTTTGAATCTGGCGTGCTTTTTGTTTTGTTGTTTCTGCAACAACGTTCTGACATGTTTTGTGTATCAAAGCGGATCAGCTCCGTCTTTCGTTAATCTATTTGATATAAAGCTTTCAATCGCTGTCGATACTACTACTCTGAATTGAAGCCACATCTGGTGTACACTTACAGTGTGTCTCTCAGGAAGTCGTAAAGTGAATTTTTATCTGCTTTATTGAATAAGTATATTTTTCTTTGTATGTGGAGGATTTGGGGGTTACAATATTCAGTCTCGCTACGACGGCTCTGTGTTCACTAATCCCTGTATCCGTTTTGATGCTTGTTAATAGCTGAGGATTATTTTATGCTAAGAGGTCAAATGTGTTTTCACAAATATTATACTATTCGCGTGACCTCATGAACTAACTGGTCGAAATAATTTTCAGAGAATGCATTTAGCACAATTTCGGATGATGTTTTATGCATACCTCCTAATTTAATCACGTAGTTTCGCCAACATTTCGAGGGTAAATTAAAGTCACCACCAACTATAATTGTATGAGTCGGGTACGAGTTTGAAATTATACTCGTGTTATCTTTGAACCTTTCAGTAATTGCATCATTTGAGTTGGGGAGTAAGAGGAGGGGGGGGGGGGGCGAGCGGTAAAAGGATCCAGTTATTATTTTATTCCGGTTGCCAAGAATGACCTCTGCTCATAGTATCTCACAGGAACTATTTACTTGAATTTCGCTTTAAGATAAACTACTTCTAACAGCAACAAACACGCCACTGCCAACTGTGTTCAGCCTGTGCTTTCGGAACACCATTACGTTCATCGCAAAATTTTCGGCCGGTCTTACGTCCGGCGTTAGCCGACTTTCAGTGGCTACAATAGTTTGAGCGTCAGTGTCTAATTATCTCTTGCAGTTCTCGTACCTTCCTAACACAACTACGGCAATTTACAACTCTTATATCAATGGTTCCTGTACTTACGTTATTCTTGTTCTCTACATGCACCCTTTGAGACTGAAGTCCTTTCCGCGAAATTAGAAGTTTGTGCACGAAATGACATCCCGGTTATGTCCCACAAATGTTCAGTGGCATTAATGTCGGCCGATGTGAGTGGCCACATTATTCGCTTGAATTGTCCAGAACGTTCTTCAAACCAACCGTGAAAAACTGTGGACCAGTGTCAAGGTTCATAGAACTCCCGTCGTCGTTTGGGAACATGAATTCCACGAATGGCTACAAATTGCCTCCAAGTAACCGAACAGAACCATTTCCAGCCAATGATAGACTCAGCTAGAACAAAGGACCCAGTCCATTCCATGTAAACACAGTCCACACCATTATGGAACCACCATCACTCGCAAAGTGTCTTGTTGACATCTGGGATTCGATGCTTCGTGGAATCTGCGCCACATTCGAACCCTACCATCCGCTGTTACCGACTAAAATCAGGGCTCATCTGACCAGGCGACGGTTTTCCAGTCGTTGAGGATCTAACCGATATGGTCACGAGACGAGGTGAGGCCATGAGGACGATGTCTTGCAGCTTGTAAAAGGACTCGCTTCGGTCGTCTGCTGCCATAGCCCATTAACGACAAATTTCGACGCACTCCACCTAACAGATACGTTCGTCGTACGTCTCACATTGATTTCTGGGGTTATTTCTCTCAGTGTTATGTCTGTCAGCACTGAAAACTCTACGCAAACGCCGACACTCTGTTTGTAAGTGAAAGACGTCGGCCAGTGCGTTGTCCGTGGTGAGAAGTAATGCTGAAATTTGGTGTTCTCGATACACTCTTCACACTGTGGATTTAGGAATACTGAATTCCTTAAAATTTCCGAAACCGATTTTCCCATGTGTCTAGCTGCAACTACCATACCGTGTTCAAAGTATGTTAAATCCTGTCGTGCGGCCAGAATCACCCCGGAAACCTTTTCAGATAGATCATCTAAGTACAAATGACTGCCCCACGAATGCTCTGCACTTTCATACCTTGCGTACGCGATGCTACCGTCATTTGTATACACTGATTAGCCATAACATAAACACCACCGACCTACTATCGATATAAACCCGCCAAGGCGATGGCGCTGTCACTTGGAGAGGAATGACTGCTAGTCACACACACACGGTGCATGTAGTATCGATGAGTGTGCTGTCGAAGAGAAGAATGCGGAAGCCGCATCATCTTTCTGAGTTTGACCGAAGCTAGACTATGATGGGCCGGAGGCTCGGCACGAGCATTTGGGAAAATGCTCGACTTGTCAGGTGTTCGAAGAGAGCTGCGGTGTCTCCAACACGTGGCGAAACCGAGATGAAACCACGACCAGACGGCGAGAGGTTGGGGGGGCCACCCCTTATTACAGATCTGACGTCGTAGACTGTGCAGACTGGTGAAACAGAACAGGCGGCAAACTGTGGCGGAACTAACATCGGACTTTATTGCTGGGCAGACTACAAGTGTGTCTGAACACACGGTGTACCGAAAACTCCTAACGATGGGCCTACGGAGCCGACGACCCATTCACGTACCACGATATCGGCAACCACGACTGAAATGGGTACGTGGTCGTCTGCACAGGACGTTGGCGCAGTGGTAGAGCATTGCCGTTACCACAAGTCGACGAGAGGGCGCGAATCGGTCGTCGTCCAGGGCAGCAGCTCCTTCACACCAGTACTATGGAAGAAGACAATCTGGTGGCGGCTTCATTATGCTCTGGGGAACTTTCAAGTGCGCATCCGTGGGTCTAATAGAGTTCGTGTAAGGTACTATGAGGGCCAAGGTGTATCGTATACTATCTGCAAACCGAGTACACCCATTCGTGACTATCATACCTGCCGACAGCAGAGGCAGTTTTCAGCAAGATAATGCGTCGTTTCACAAGGCCGGGAGTGTGATGGAGTGGTTCGAGGACCACAGTGGCGAGTTCGAACTGATGTGCTAGCCACCAACTCGTCAGATCTGAACCCGATCGAAAACATCTGGGATGTGAATGAACGTGGGGAAGAGCTCATCGCTGTCTCCCCGGGATTTATGGGAATTAGATGAGGAGACACGGTGGCAGCTCCCTCCAGCGATCTACCGAGGCCTCACTGCTTCCTCGCCACGATGCGTGGCCGCTGTTATCCACGCCGAAGGTGGGCGTACCGGCTATTAGGTACGTGCTCCTCATGTTTTAGCTGATTAGTGTATGTACATATTGCTATCCCGTAACTTCTGTCTCCTCAGTGACAATCTAATTTTCATCAGTGGAAGATATAGAAAGTGAAAAAGAAGTGCTAAAATAACGTTTTCCAAAGACTGATTTTCTAGTCCTGTTGTAATAAGTAATCTGTATTTTCGAGAAGTTACGCACTATGACTGAAGGCGACTAACAACATGTACCCACGCTACTTGTGAATATCACATTTATGCAGTTATGTTTTAGACTTTCTGCTAAGCAAAGATAGCAAAATTCATATCGAAAAAAAACGTAAATAATGCACAGGGCATACCCAAAGTCCACCGACAAAAACTGGAAGTTGTTCAGGAATGTATTCTGAATGTTTTGTATAAGGAACCCTTTGTCTCCAGTGCATCGTTACAGAGTAATTCAATTTCGTTTGACCTCTTAGCCCCATTATTCTTTGTATTTGTAAAGGACTGAAAATATTTGAACAACTGTGTAAATGTCAACGATGTGCACTATACGTCTTGTTTGGAAACAAATCTGGTCCATTCATTCACGGGAATGCTGTAGGCAATTGTAATGTCCACTTTACTCTCCTCCCTCAGTACGGATAGGTTTACTGATGAGTTGGCCAATATGCACGTCGTGTATGCGTTCGTTCAATACGAAGAACAGATTGAAGACACTAAGGTAATCGTGCATATGTTTCGTCTGAGAGCTGTTACATTCCTGTTTTTTGCGTAGTACGTTTTGTTGATTGTATATTACGGGCTCTTTCACTCTTGTGAAGGAATTTCACAGAACAAAAGGAGTTGCGCTAGCGAACCGAATAAACCATCACGAAGTTATTGCTTTGTGTGGGAAGGTGCGGGAAGGGAGTCAGTGAGGTTCCGTACGGTATCGCCAGCGCCGTGACGAGCTGCGCTAGATGTCTTGGCTGAGTGTCTGTGGCACGAATAGTCCGATCCAGAGTCTGCCGCCACTTCTCGATTGGGTTTAAATCCGGAGACACCAGGCACTATACTGCGAGCTGTGCGACACGTTGCGTTGTCCTGAAGGAAGATACCATCGGGCTAGGGAAAAAACAAATGGCATCTAAGGGTTGACAACGTCCCCAAGGATAGATGCACGCTCGTGTCGATCCATTTTGCCTTCCACAATGACGAGATCACCCAGGGAATGCCACGAAACGTTCCCCAGAATATATCGTTCCTTCCTCCAGAATTGACTCTTCCGACGATTGTTGTAGGGTGTTTGCCATATGCCCGATGGAGAAGAAAATGTGATTCGTCTGAAAGAGCCACCTGCCGCCTCTCAGTGAACGTCCAGTTTCGGTATTGGCCGATAAACAGCAATAATCACGGGTGCATGAAGCAGGCGCCTGCACCAACGTTCACTGAACGCTCGTTAAGGAGACACAGTCAGTATTCCCTCGATTCATCTGAGCGGTCAGCTGTTTAACAGTTGCACGTCTGTTCGCCCGTACACACCCGCGCAGCCATTGTTCACGCCTATCGTCTGAGACCCGTAGTGCACCACAGTTGCTACGGCGCCGTTTTTGGATAGCGCCATTTTGCCATGCACGGTATACTTTAATCACGGCGGTATGCAAACAGTATACAGACTTTGCTGTTTCAGAAATTCTTCCACCCTTGGCCCGAAAGTCATTTACCGTGCCCTTTTGGACAGCGGATAAAACGATCCATTTCCGCATTACGACAATGAATGCACTATTTTCTGTATCCTCGACACTCTTTATGTGCCCCCCACTGTGATGCCAGCTGTAAGGGTTATTGCTCATTGACGTCTAACGTAGGTGGTGCTCATGTTAAGGACTGCAACGTGTGTTTTACCGGCGGAAGAATTTCCCTATCTGAGCACAAAAAAGGCGAATATGCTCCTGTTTATTATAAGACTGACTGAAAAGTGGGGTACCAGCTGCCTCAGTCTACTCTTCTCGGCACCTTTGAAAATTTTCCCTAAAATTTTAACACGAAAACATACTCGCCTTTTTTTTCTAACATACAGCTCACGTCTCACTCCCACTAGGTCGCCTAACTGTAACTCGCTTACACCCACTACTTCAATGCCGTAAGTCGCTCATACCCACCCATTCCCACTTGTTCTACCTCATTCACGCATTCAGCCCAACTCTGTCATTATCTCTTCGTGTCTCTCCAACTGTCGCGGTCTCCTGTCTAAAAGCCAAAGTCTCCTTCGTTCTGTCCTACTAACACTGTGTCCTCTCACTGTCACTGTCACATTTTGCTCTCTCTTACTGCTACTATCAAATTCGTTCCTTCCAACTGCTGGTGTCTCTTCTCAGTGCCATTATATCTCCATTCCTAGTTGACACTCTCATAGACTGTCTCTCATCATCACTGACTCACACCCGCTTTCATTTTACTTCTCTTTATTCCACTCTTTATTCCTGCTACAACATGGCATGAATATTGGAACAAAGGGGACACCATTCCAAAGTACTGTTATACAAGATGGCGGCGATGACGTCTTCCAAGATGGCGGGGATGACGTCATTCAAGATGGCGGATTTTGGCGGCAAGTTTCAATTTTGGCGGGAAAGTGCCACGCCCCCTCCCCTGGAAAAATGCCACGAAGTTCAAATTCCAACAGGAAAATGCATCACACCCCAGTTATTTCTACTAAGCAAAGAAAATCGCGGGAAGAAAGGACACTTGGCCAACCTAAACTAACCTAAGTCACCCAACCGCCAATTCCTTCTACGAACTGGGGACAAGTTTCAGTTTTGGTGGGAACATAGGTTACTTCGGGTTTCGCTGCTGGCGCGAAAGAAAAGACACTTGTAGTAACCTCAGTCGACTCCTCCACCTAAGGATTCGTTGGAAAAAAGCACTGTTCTTTATTATTTGACCAGTTCCAAGCAGGTATGTTCGCCACTGGGTCTGCACTCCAACTGGCTTAATTCAGATCGCCACCAGCAGAGGGCTCTCTCAGGTCGTCAGCTGATGACGCAAGTACCGTTATCCAAGTTTGGCGCCACCCGCTGTGTCCACCAAGACGTCCAGAGCCCAACTGGCTCATCGCCACCAGAGGGCGCTAGCGTGACGCAAGTACCGTCATTCAAGATGGCTGCATACATTTTCTTCACCATATGCTCTAGGATACAC
Source organism: Schistocerca nitens (assembly GCF_023898315.1). NCBI lineage: Eukaryota > Metazoa > Arthropoda > Insecta > Orthoptera > Acrididae > Schistocerca > Schistocerca nitens. The sequence goes on along the minus strand of NC_064616.1, from coordinate 79,578,990 downwards.
AACCACTGCACAGTCCCAAGATCGTCTGTTCTATTTCTCTCGAGTCTGTGACCCACAAGCACGCGACCACTGACGTCACAACCTCCAACCAGCACTTTCATATCCGAGCCACAGATAGTTTTCTGCAAATACCCTAGCGAATGTATCTGGACATATATGACACCCACATCACGCATCTAATGTATCAATTACCTAAGTACTTAATTCCAATTCAATTTTAATTATATTCCATAAATGAATGTACTATTTGTATATTCAATTATCAAATGAGTATTTTCACATTTTTCCAATAGGAGCACAATGCTCATTCATTCATCATGTAGCACCCATAAAATGCTGCACTCGTATTGGCTACTGCATTAGTCACCTGATTCTACATCATAGAACCCCAGATGGTGGTCTGTAGGGGGAAAAAGGCGTGAAAATGACTCAGGCTGCGCTGGGCCGCTGGGGAGAGTAAGGAAGGAGAGCACTCTATTTATTTTTGAACATTTTATTCATCACACTCATACAAAAGACATCCTTCAGCCCATCTCGCACAGTCCACACACCTGTAAACTACTTCCCCAGACACACAAACCACTCCGAATTTTCCCAAATAATCTCATTTCACACTTGCAGACTCATCCTAACTAATGCAGCACAGGAATGTGTAGACACGCTCAGTACTCGTAAACTGTCCAAATAACGCATGGCACGCACAGCCTACAGGCCCGCTCCCAAAATAATGCAATCAATGCACGCAGGAACCCTCCGCCAACCCCTGTCCAACAGAGTGCACAGACAACGCCAACGAAGGGGCATGGCCGTCAGCTGTCAAACCACGCACAGGCCCACGCTCGGGTCCCTCAAGATGAGGTGGCCTCATCCCTTTTCATATTTGACACAAAAGAAATTCCTATCGCAATACGTGTTCACCTAGACACATGTACTAGCACGACCGGCCAAGGACGTGCGCGCTGTCACAATCTCGAGCCGCCACCGAACGCAGATCAAAGTTGCCTGCCCATATTTTCGTGTATACACACACGCTTATACTGACGTCACTGAATTCCAAGACGCGCTCACATGAGACACCTCTGAGCAGCAGATGTCTTTACCGCCGATGACAGAATAGCACAGAGTGCATTGTCCGTAGCGCGACATGAGACACCTATTTAACCATACATGGCGAGTCGCCATCTAAAACGTTCTCAATGTTATTCTTACGTCACGTGGCATTGTAAAAAACGAAATAAGAGCCAAGTAGACCTCTCGGGCATTGTATAAAGTCCCAGAAATAGATAACGCTCACTTTCTACATGTCTCAGCTTGAATGCTCAGAAATTCTTACCCTAACAGAACCGGTTTATGAAAATAACATCCAATTCACTCGTCCAGCAAACCTAACGTGATACCCTTCCTGCACTCAACATACGCAAACATCTTCAACGCTATGTAGAGGCTCCTATATCCCAGCGCAAACGATGTCAATCAATCGAGCATTATGATTCGGTCTTCGCTGTTCCTTCTGCAAACCAGACTTTCTGGGGCTATTTTGCACAGATCACCATATTGCACTGACAATTAAATCATACGAACTACCATACATATCGTCAAGTACGGAAAGACTCTTACTATAGGTCACACAGTCATCCTCTGTAGTCAGGCCATAACATAAGCCAGCCATAATAACTACAAAATGCAATATATACACATTATACACATCGTTAGCCACATTAACTTTACAATACAATATATACACATTTTACACAGACAGTGCAAATATGTTTTATATCTGTACAGCACCCAAAAAAATTATACTATGCCTACACTCACACAGGCTATACGTCACCATGCTCCCCAGTCCTAGGGAAGCACCGTTAGCCTTTTCTTTCTTTCTTTCTTTCCACAGACGTGACATTTAGCGCCATACCAAATAATTCCTTTTACATCAGAGCACCCTCAGTGGACCGAAGTCGATGTCTGAACTCTTCTGCAAATTCGAGATCGGTACCCCTCAGCACAAACGAGTTACTATTTCTGCTCCGAACCTGCTCGCTTTTCTACAGACATCTCCAGACTCTGGGATTACAAGAACATACCTATTTTCGCATTATTCACCATAATATTATATCAGTTTCACTGTACTTCTCCATAGCCGTCTTGGAATCCGCGTCTAGGTTTTAATTCCCAGAAAATATGTTTTCTTTTGTTTCTCGATAGTGGATGAAGAGTTTTGAAAACGAGAAGATGGCGTTTCCAGATAAATGCCTAGAGAATATACCATTAAAATTTGAGTAATTTTCTGCGGTTATTAATTATTTAGATTTCGTCTGACTCTAGATCTCACGTTGTACTTCAAGTGTACAAGTAGGTTAAATTTGAACCTCTGTATCTCAGAAACAAGTGAAGATATCACGGAAATTTTCACGTTTTTTCGAGATCGGGAACTTAGGAATATATCATAAGAGTTACAACTATTTGCTATGCATGCCCATCTTTGAATCCGCGGCTCGGTTTTTATACCCAAAAATCACGTTTTTTGGGTTTCTCAGGAACCAACCTTGAACTACATGGTTCTCCTTAAGCCTCTTAAGACGGACCATAGACCACATCTAATGCGATAAAGAACCAACCAGTTTACTCAATTGTCTTATGCTGGAGGAAGCGTGTAATTATTCATATTTTTACCCTGTTTTGTAGGATGATTATTGTTGTGGATTGGCAAGACAGCCAACCCACTATGAGAAGAAGCCGAAAGGCACGCGTTTTAGCTCACGCAGGCTGGCGTGAGGTCTGGAACAGGTCAACGAAATGAGACTAACAAAAAACTTACGTAGCTGCTGGAATACTTAACTTTAATCCATAATTGGTGAACATCGCTCTTGACGGTACATGTTTTACAGCATCAATAGTAACTGGTAATGGCGCCTTGCTAGGTCGTAGCAAATGACGTAGCTGAAGGCTATGCTAACTATCGTCTCGGCAAATGAGAGCTTATTTTGTCAGTGAACCATCGCGAGCAAAGTCGGTTGTACAACTGGGGCGAATGCTAGGAAGTCTCTCTAGACCTGCCGTGTGGCGGCGCTCTGTCTGCAATCACTGATAGTGGCGACACTCGGGTCCGACGTATTCTAACGGACCGCGGCCGATTTAAAGGCTACCACCTAGCAAGTGTGGTGTCTGGCGGTGACACCACATTCCTCCCCCGCAAATCGGCGGACGGTGGTGGCATAAGGCTTCCGCCCGCCGTGGGGAGGACCCCATGTTGACGTATGCGACGAGGTGGGGAGCCTAACAACAGGCGAGGCTGTGCCACCCGCACCCTGCCATTCGGCCCGAGGGGAGCTAGGAAACGCCTGAAAACCTACTCCAGGGTGCACGCCAACATGCGGTGTATGCGCCCGTAGAGAGACAGGAGGGGCCGAAGGGTCGACCTCCATCGGGCCGGGGCACCCGACGGGCGAAGACGACATCTGGTCTGGAGCGGGCAAGAGTTCCATGTCGGAGGACAACTAGTCACGGGAAGCGAACGGCGGCGCGTGACCCAGGGAGGCGCCCGGCGGTTGCAGCGAAGCGTCCACTGCGGGCGTCGCCGGCGGGAGAACAGGCGGCGGCGGCGGCGGCGGCGCGTCGCCATGGGGCAAAATGGAAGGCAGCGTCGGTAACACCTGGGGCTGAGGCGAGCCAGTAGGTGGGTCCCCAGGGCGCTGACCGGACGGCACCGTCACTGAAAGCAGACGGGGAGCGGCAGATCCCGTGCGACGACAGAGACGCAGCTGATTGAGATGCCGACGCACCTCACCAGAGGCCCCCAAAACCAGATACATAGCGCGGCCGAGGCAGCGAAGAATGCGCCCTGCGAGCCAACGCCGTGAACCTCGATAGTTGCGATAGTAGACAACGTCGCCTGGAGCAAAAGCAGGTGTCTGCCGCTGCACAGGAACCTGATGCGGCAGATGTAGCAAAGACATCAAGGTTCGATGAGGGCGACTGTGGAGCAACTCAGCCGGCGAGCGACCATCTCGGGCCTGAGAGCGATACGAGGACAAAAAGAGCAATAACGCGTCCTCCCGAGAATGCGACTCTTTTACTGCAACATCTGTGACTTGAAAGTCCGGACCAATCGTTCAGCGGCACCGTTTGACTGTGGCGAAAACGGTGCAGACGTCAGATGTTGAATACCATTGGCCTTGCAGAATGATCGAAGTTCTGCGGACATGACTTGTGGGCCATTGTCGGAAACAATAGTCTGTGGCAGACCTTCAATGCAAAAGATAGCGGATAACGCTTGGATGGTGGCAGATGACGTCGTGGAAGACATCCGGACAACAAAAGGAAAATTTCTGAATGAATCGACCAGAACCAACCATCGAGCATTCCAGAATGGACCAGCAAAATCGAAGTGTAAGCGTTGCCAAGGGGAAGTGGCTTTTGGCCCTGCAAAGAATTTCCGCGGTGGTGCTGATTGTTGTTCGGCACACACCATGCAAGAAGAGCACATATTCGTAATCGCGGCATCGATTCTGAACCAAGTACAGTGCTGACGAGCAAGTTGTTTCGTTCTCACTATACCCCAATGTCCTTGGTGGAGAAGCCGTAAGACAGAGGACTGTAACGAACGTGGGACCACGACCCTGGACTGATCATTATCAGAACGCAACAGCAAAATACCACGTCGTACAAAAAGTCTCTCCTTGTGAGCAAAAAATCGGCGAACCAACGGATCCTCGATCCGTGACTTTGACAAGGGCCATTGCGTGGCAACAAATCGCAGAACGGTAGCAAGGACAGGGTCAGCAGCTGTGGCTGTAGCTATACGACGAAAATCAATCGGAAACGATTCGACCACATCATCGGTTTCCACATCAATGAACATGCAAGCAAGTTCGGAAGAATCGAATGCTCTATCCTCAGCAACAGGCAAACGGGACAACGCATCGGCGTTTCCGTGCTTAGCAGTGGACCGATACAAGATATCGTAGTGGTACTGCGAGAGGAAAATAGACCAGCAAATGAATTTCTGCGCTGTACGTGGAGGTACAGGCTTGCTTGGATGAAAAAGCGATGTCAAAGGTTTGTGGTCTGTGATGATGGCAAAGTGACGACCATACAAGAAATCATGAAACTTTGTAACACCAAATACGAGAGCCAATGCTTCTTTCTCGATCTGTGAATAATTTCTTTGTGCAGACGAGAGCAATTTGGACACAAAGGCAATAGGGCGATCGTGCGATCCATCTTTGTGCGCAAGCACAGCACCGATCCCGAAATCCGATGCATCTGCCATCAACAAAAGGGGTTTCTGGGGATCGAACAGCGTAAGGCAAGTATTGGAAAGCAACGCCGATTTCAACTGGAGAAAGGCGCGTTCGCACTCCTTCGTCCAGACGAACGGAACACCTTTACGGTGTAAGCGATGAAGCGGAGCTGAAATGGAAGAGGCGTGGCGCACATATTTATTGTAATAGTTGATTTTTCCCAGCACACTCTGTAGCTGCTTCAAATTCTGCGGCGAAAGCAAGTCTTGTATGGCACAGAGGTGCTCGGGACTGGGATGTATGCCTTGGGCATTGAGTACATGTCCCAGAGAGGGTAAGTCACGAGCAAAAAACACACATTTGTCCTTCCCCAAGCGAAGACCATTTTGTCACAAGACCTGAAATAATGTTCTGAGATTGGCTAAATGTTCTTCTTCCGTCTTTCCGGAGATCACAATATCGTCCAGATAGTTTGCTGCAGTAGGGACCGACGCGCAAACACTTTGTAGATATTGCTGAAACAATGCAGGGGCGGATGCACACCCGAATGGCAGTCGTTTGAAGCGATACAAACCAAGATGCGTGTTAACCACCAAAACGCGCTGGGATTCTTCGTCCACCGGTATTTGCAAGTACGTATCTGCTAGGTCCAAATTCGAAAAATATTTACCCGGGCACAGTTTGTCAAAAAGATCTTCCGGGCGGGGTAAAGGAAAAGTTGCAGTCACTAGTTGTGAATTCACTGTTGTCTTGAAGTCCACGCAAAGTCTCCATTTTCCGGAAGGTTTTTGCAAAATTACTAAGGGTGATGTCCAGAGAGAAGCCTGCACACGTTCCATTACACCTTGTGATTCCAAATCGTGTAATGTGTTTGCGACCTCATCACGCAATGCGTGGGGAACATTGCGCACTCTGAAAAATTTCGGTTGCGCGTTTACTTTCAGTTCCAAATGTGCTTTATAGTTCTTAGCACAACCAAGGCCCGGTGCAAAATTGTCTGCAAACTCTTCACATAGACGAGAAACACTGTCTGAAGGCACAGTCTGGTTCACTGATAGGACCTGATTGACTATAGACAAGTTAAACAACTGAAACAAATCGAAACCAAACAAGTTCACTGCAGAAGAAGAACGAAGGACGTACAATGACACAAGTTTTGTTTGTCCCTTGTATGTTGCAAGAAGGCTGCACTGTCCTAACACAGGGAGCCCGTGACCTGAATATGTAGTTAGCTTAACATTTGCGGCACACAACGGAGGTGTGCCCAGCTGTTTATACGTGTCGTGATTGATCAGTGAAACTGCAGCTCCAGTATCGAGCTGGAATGGCATCACTTTGCCGTTAATGTCCAAATCCACAAAAAGTTTATTGTCCTGCTGACGACGAGAGTGACTGTCTCGTGCAACGTGAACTGACACTGGTATAAAATCACTTGCGACATGACAGGATTTCCGTCGATGTCGACGCACACTATTTGTGGGACGAACACAGTCACTGTTAGAGATAGTGGCACTGGGCGGAGTGGAATGAACTACATGAATTTCCATGGGCGAAGGTTCACGAGCCGGAGTATCCTTGGTTCGATTACGATTCCGGCGCGAAGCAAAGGGCCTGGAATGGTTGTGAGTGTCTGATCTGAACTTTGTCTGGCAAACACTCTGAACATGTCCTTTTTTATTACAGAAAAAGCAAACAGCCTGGCGTGACGGGCAATTCTCACGTGAATGTCTAGTAGCACACCGCGGGCATGATTTTAGCACTGCATTTGCTTGCCTGCGCGGCACACGGGGCTGAGAGCCTGGTGGCAGCTTAGCGGATGGGCGCGAGGGCTGTTTACTGTTCCGTGCAGCGCACCCGGCGGGCCGGTTAATGTGACACACGGCTGGTGAAGCTTCAAATGATTCCTGAGAAAAGTCAAGTGTGTCCTGCCGACCCAGTATGTCCATCACTTGTTCAAGGGAGGGATTGACTAGTTTCAAAATTTGTTCCCTTATACGAACATCAGAAACGTTCTGTGCAACTGCATCATGTACGATAGTATCTGAATAAGGGAGTCCACATTGACACTCAAAAGCACAATCCCTAGTAAGGCCTTGCAAGGTTGCAACCCACTCCCTATTAGTCTGTCCTGCCGTACGTTTTGTACGAAAGAAGGTATACCTTTTCGCAACTACATTGACTGATTCTTTGAAATATGCATCTAATGCAGACAAAATTTCTTCGTAGGACAGAGTTGCTACGTCGCGTCGGGGAAATAATTTGACTATCACACAGTACGTGGTCACTCCGACAGAAGATAATAAGAAAGGCTGCCGCTCGTTATCTTGAATTCTGTAGGCGGCGAGATGGAATCCAAGTTGGTGTGACCACTCCGTCCAGCTTTCCAGTGCAGCATCAAAAGGTCGAAAAGTTGGTGCAACTGCGTGTTGTGGCTGCGTGAGCGGTGGAGCGGCGGCTGCCGCATCGTTTTGCATTGCAGGCTGACCCTGGACGAGCTGTCCAAGGGCATCCAGCAAGGCCTGCGTCTGCTGTTTCTGTAAGCGATAAAATTCGGACAGTACATCTGGAGATTGTGGCGAAGCCATTACAGAAGTAAATCAGGGCAGTATAGTTACGAACGCGAATTGGCCTCGTCGCCAAATGTTGTGGATTGGCAAGACATCCAACCCACTATGAGAGGAAGCCGAAAGGCACGCGTTTTAGCTCACGCAGGCTGGCGTGAGGTCTGGAACAGGTCAACGAAATGAGACTAACAAAAAACGTACGTAGCTGCTGGAATACTTAACTTTAATCCATAATTGGTGAACATCGCTCTTGACGGTACATGTTTTACAGCATCAATAGTAACTGGTAATGGCGCCTTGCTAGGTCGTAGCAAATGACGTAGCTGAAGGCTATGCTAACTATCGTCTCGGCAAATGAGAGCTTATTTCGTCAGTGAACCATCGCTAGCAAAGTCGGTTGTACAACTGGGGCGAGTGCTAGGAAGTCTCTCTAGACCTGCCGTGTGGCGGCGCTCGGTCTGCAATCGCTGATAGTGGCGACACGCGGGTCCGACGTATACTAACGGACCGCGGCCGATTTAAAGACTACCACCTAGCAAGTGTGGTGTCTGGCGGCGACACCACAATTATAGTAAGACGATCCTTATTTTGGGTATACATATGGTCGCTAGCCCAACAGCTATTCAGAACCTATATTTTTATCACCAACAGAATCCAAGGAATGAGCCCCGGAAAAATCCAGTTTTTATGTACAGCGTTTTGTAACACATGTGGAAGCGCATGCTGTCGAATGCGTACCAATGTAAGCAAACTTTCCTCGTGAACCGTGAGAACCGTACCAAAATCCCTGCAGTAGGTCCTGGGATTAGCCTTCACACACAAATAGAAAAACTCGGCTGGGGACTAAATTACAATCACACTCCCGGGAAAAATTAGTACGCCAGGATAGGCGACGTGATTTTTGGGGGATAGTAGACGTAGTGATAATGGTTCCAGCGTCGTCCGCCAACAGATAGCTTAGCGGCATAGCTACCAGAGCGCCATCTGTTTCTACCGCTAAATAGGGAATGCACACAACCAGAAGGTTCAGTGTGATGCAAACGTAAGAAGTAAGCAGGTAATCATGCCATGGGGACGCACCATGGGCTTCCTACAGCCACCTGAGCGAGTTTTTAAACGGGTCAAACTGTGGCCATCCATGTGGCGGGATTGTTCTTTCGGAGAATTACCACACAAGTTGGACGTGCTGCATCATTTGTGCAACGATGCTGGTATTAGTGGTCACGCGAATATTCTCACACCCGTAGACGAGTTTGTGGACGTCCATGCAGCACAGACATCCGCCACCATTGTCGTTTTAAGGGCAGCAGTGGCAGATCGTTCAGGTACCACAGAACAGATAAGAGGGCTTGTGAGCCCGGACGGGTCAACGTGAAGTGTTAGCAGTGGGCACGCACACCTCTAGCCCGTCTTTCACTCACGTGCATGGCTCGACTGATGCCGACAGAAGATGACCTTGAAGATGGAATGCCACGCCGTGGTCTTCAGCGATGAAAGCAGATTCTGCCTGCGCGCCAGTGATGATCGTCTGCACTAACTTCGTAGATCTGGTCAGTGCAGTTCAAGACACACTGGCCCCATCCTGGGGTGTGTTAAGCTACAGTTCTCATCCACCTTTAGTGTTTGTCGAAGAGACGCTAACCAGCGCTCGGTACGTTCAGAATGTTGTTAGTGTGGTGTCACTGCCAGACACCACACTTTCTAGGTGGTAGCCTTTAAACCGGCCGCGGTCCGCTAGTATACGTCGGACCCGCGTGTCGCCACTATCTGTGACTGCAGACCGAGCGCCGCCACACGGCAGGTCTAGAGAGACTCCCTAGCAGTCGCCCAGTTGTACAGCCGCTTTTGCTAGCGATGGTTCACTGTCTACATACGCTCTCATTTGCAGAGACGACAGTTTAGCATAGCCTTCAGCTACGTTATTTGCTACGACCTAGCAAGGCGCCATATTCAGTTACTATGTCTTCTGAACAGATAATATTGTGACTCATGTACCGTCAAGAGCGACGTTCATCATTTATGAATTAAAGTTAATATCAAACTAATTCCGTCCGCTTTCTGAATTCTAATTCCTTGTCATGTTCCAGACCTCACGTCAGTATAGTCCTTCCCTCCTCACGCCAGCCTGCGTGAGCTACAACGCGTGCATTTCGACCTCCTCTCGTAACACGGTGTTGGCTCTTCTGCCAACACAACAGTTAGATCAATTCTTTTGCCGTTCTTGCAACACGAAGGTGATGTGTTGTTCCAACAGGATAATTATCGCCCACACACTGCCCTTAAAACTCTCAACATGCTCTGCAAGACGTGCATCAATTTCCCTGTCCAGCACGACCTCCAGACTTCTCCCCACGCAAGCACCTGTGGGATATGATGGGATAAAAAGGCACTCGTGCGACTCGTCAACCAACAACTCTTACAGAACTACGTGAACAGGCCGAGCACTCGTAGTAAACGTATCCCAAGACAATATTGGCCATGTGTACGATCGACTGGATGCCAGAATCAGCATATGCATTGCCGCCAGATGAGGCTACACCACGTACTAACATGCGTGTTACAACATGGGTCGATACATGGTAGCTCAGAACGGCTTCTGCCACTGATCTGTAAAAGTAATCATTTCATGTACTCGATATGCACTGTTGCAGCAAATCTTGACTGAACTGGAAACCTCGAAAAGAGTGTACTAATTTTTACTGGTAGTGTATAAGGCAGCACATGCTGTTACATACTACCCATATAAACAACCCTTCTTTGGAATCAATTCATCGATTAGTGAGAACCGTACCAAAATCGCACAAGTAGGTCCTGGGATTAGCCTTCACAAACAGGCAGAAAAGCGCGGCGGGAGACAAATTTGTAATGTGTCTGGAAGAGCTTGGCTGATCTCTGGAGTTGTGGCGGTTGTTTACTTTACCGCTTTTCCCGTCAGATACTGCCTCTTCTCTAGATGACCACCTGGTAACTAACATCATTGCCGTGAGGTATCACTCCAAACGCCTGTTAGGTACAGAACATATACTATGCGTTCATCACTACTGTAATTATAAATTACATATGCAAACCTTGCTCGTCAATCAGTCTATCTACACTTGCGGAAAAACATCGCACCACCAAAAGATAGTGTAGAGTAACAAAACTTCGGGAATACATTTGCCTAGGTAACATACTTAAGTGATTAACATTGTAAGTTCACAGGTTAAGTTAAGTGCGAGATAAGCCATTGCAAATGTGAAATGCTCCTACATTAATAACCGGTGTAACAGCCAGAATGTTGAATGCAAGAATGCAAACGTGCATGCATTGTGTTGTACAGGTGCTGGATGTCAGTTTGTGGAATGGAGTCGGTCAGTACAGGGGCGGTTAATGCTGGATATGACGGCGCTGGAGTTGTCCGATACCTGCTCGATTGGAGACAGATCTGATGATCGAGCAAGCCAAAGCAACATGTCGATACTCTGTAGAGCGTGGTGAGTTACAACCGCGGTGTGTGGGCGAGTGTTATCCTGCTGAAAAACATCTCCTGGAATACTGTCCACGAATGGCAGCACAACAGGTCGTATCATCACACTGACGTACAAATTTGCAGTTAGGCTGCACGGGATAACCACGAGAGCGCTCCGGCTGTCACACGAAATCGCACCCCGACCTTAACTCGAGGTGTAGTTCCAGCACGCAGACCGGCTGGTTCCAGCTCCTCAATTGTCCTACTAATAACCAACACACGGCCATCACTGGCACCGAGGCAGAACGAGCTTTCATCCTAAAACACAACAGACCTCTACCCTGCCCTCCAATGAGCTGTCACTTGACACCACAGAAATCGCAAATGGCACTGGTTTGGGGTCACTAGAATCTGGGTTGGAGTTGACCTCGAAGTAACCGATTTGTAACAGTTCGTTGTGTCGCTGTGGTGCCAACTGCTGCTCAAATTGCTGTTGCAGATACAGTGCGATGCGACAGAGCCATACGCCTTACACGTTGTTCTTCCCTCTCGGTAATGCCACGTGGCCAATCGGTGCCCGCTCTTCTTGCGACCGTACATTACCGTGACCACCGCTGCTAGCAATCCCGTACAGTGGATACATTCCTGCCACGTCTTTCTGCCTTATTGCAGAAGGAACATCCAGCTTCTCGTATCCCTATAACACGACACCGTCTAAACTTAGTGAGGTGTTGATAATGGCGGCTTTGTCGCCTTAGAGGCATTCTCGACGAACATCTACTCACCACGTCCAGTCTTAAAGCTAACTAACGCTCACGACCGTTACAGTGTGTATTTAAAGCAATCCTGATTTGCATCCTCGTAGTGGCGCTACTAGAGCTACCCTTAGGCGACTGGCGCGAAATTTAAACAGACATCATTTTTCAGATGTAGAAATACACTTGCTACTTCATTTACGCCACCGAACTCCTTCTCGGTGCTGCGACTTTTTCCCGTCAGTGTGTATGCAAATCTTCCTAGTGAATGAATCTACCTATTAGTGGGAATCCCACAATATATCCTGAAATTAATGTTCACGTACCGACAGAAAAGGCGCGGGGTACTTCAGTTTATAATATCTATAGATACATATTGCTTGTATGCTCCCGGAAAGTGTGGTAGAATTTATGGAAAAAAAGTCGGAGATGTAACTGAGACTCGACACGGATAAAATAACACTTTGTGAAAGCAAAGCGGAAAGTAGAATTTGAGAAGCTGGAGAGTGTAGACAAAGAGAGCTTTGTCCGTGGTAGCAGGTGCTGGTGTTGTTGGGAGAGGCTAATTGTCCCTGCGGGAGGCAACGAGCGGAATAGGAGCGCCCAGCGTGAGCGCCGCCTAATCTTCCGGCGGACACAGAAATAGGCGACTACTATTTATACGACGCCATCTCGTGAACGGCGACTCTTGGCGATATTGACGGCACGAATACTAACAGCACGGCGCGCCCGACACGCGCTCCCTCCTGCATTCTTTTCTTGTGCGCTGCGGCCTGTCCGCTAACACGGCTGCGCGAACGGGAGGGGAGACAGTACAGGAAGAGCACACTGGGGACAGGTCCAGTTAAATCATTAAAAAAAAAAGATGCCCGCCTTATTCGTACAAAAGTTATGTTGTTGTTGTTGTTGTGGTCTTCAGTCCTGAGACTGGTTTGATGCAGCTCTCCATGCTACTCGATCCCGTGCAAGCTTCTTCATCTCCCAATACCTACTGCAACCTACATCTTTCTCTATCTGTTTAGTGTATTCATCTTTTGGTCTCCCTCTACGATTTTTACCCTCCACACTGCCCTCCAATACTAAATTGGTGATCACTTGATGCCTCAGAACATGTCCTACCAACCGATCCCTTCTTCTAGTCAAGTTGTGCCACAAACTTCTCTTCTCCCCAATCCTATTGAATACCTCCTCATTAGTTATATGACATACCCATCTAATCTTCAGCATTCATCTGTAGCACCACATTTTGAAAGTTTCTATTCTCTTCTTGTCCAAACTATTTATCGTCCATGTTTCACTTCCATACATGGCTACACTCCATACAAATACTTTCAGAAACGACTTCCTGACACTTAAATCTATACTCGATGTTAACAAATTTCTCTTCTTCAGAAACGCTTTCCTTGCCATTGCCAGTCTACATTTTCTATCCTCTCTACTTCGGCCATCATCAGTTATTTTGCTCCCCAAATAGCAAAACTCCTTTACTACTTTAACTGTCTCATTTCCTAATCTAATTCCCTCAGCATCAACCGACGTAATTGGACTACATTCCATTATCCTCGTTTTGCTTTTGTTGATGTTCATCTTATATACTCCTTTCAAGAGACTGTCCATTCCGTTCAACTGCTCTTCCAAGTCCTTTCCTGTCTATGACAGAATTACAATGTCATCGGCGAACCTCAAAGTTTTTATTTCTTCTCCATGGATTTTAATACCTACTCCGAATTTTTCTTTTGTTTCCTTCACTGCTTGCTCAATATACAGATTTAATAACATCGGGGAGAGGCTACCCAACCACTGCTTCCCTTTCATGTCCCTCGACTCTTATAACTGGCGTCTGGTTTCTGTACAAATTGTAAATGGCCTTTCACTCACTACATTTTACCCCTGCCACTTTCAAAATTTGAAAGAGAGTATTCCACTCAACATTGTCAAAAGCTTTCTCTAAGTCTACAAATGCTAGAATCGTAGGTTTTCCTTTCCTTAATCTAGCTTCTACGGTAAGTCGTAGGGACAGTATTGCCTCACGTGTTCCAATATTTCTACGGAATCCAAACTGATCTTCCACGAGGTCGGCTTCTACCAGTTTTTCCATTCGTCTGTAAAGAATTCGCGTTAGTACTTTGCATCCGTGGCTTATTAAACTGATTGTTCGGTAATTTTCACATCTGTCAGCACCTGCTTTCTTTGGAATTGGAATTATTATATTCTTATTGAAGTCTGAGGGCATTTCGCCTGTCTCATACATCTTGCTCACCAGATGGTAGAGTTTTGTCAGGACTGGCTCTACCAAGGCCGTCAGTAGCTGTAATGGAATGTTGTCTACTCCTGGGGCCTTGTTTCGACTAAGGTCTTTCAATGCTCTGTGAAACTCTTCACGTAGTATCGTATCTCCCATTTCATCTTCATCTACATCCTCTTCCATTTCCATAATATTGTCCTCAAGTACATCGCCCTTGTATAAGCCCTCTATATACTCCTTCCACCTTTCTGCTTTCCCTTCTTTGCTTAGAACTGGGTTTCCATCTGAGCTCTTGATATTCATTCAAGTGGTTCTCTTTTCTCCAAAGGTCTCTTTAATTTTCCTGTAGGCAGTATCTATCTTACCCCTAGTGAGATAAGCCTTTACATCCTTACATTTGTCCTCTAGCCATCCCTGCTTAGCCATTTTGCACTTCCTGTCGATCTCATTTTTGAGACGTTTGTATTCCTTTTTGCCTGCTTCATTTACTGCATTTTTGTATTTTCTCCTTTCATCAATTAAATTCAATATTTCTTCTGTTACCCAAGGATTTCAACTAGCCCTCGTCTTTTTACCTACCTGATCCTCTGCTGCCTTCACTACTTCATCTCTCAAAGCTACCCATTCTTCTTCTAGTGTATTTCTTTCCCCCATTCCTGTCAATTGTTCCCTTAAGCTCTCCCTGAAACTTTGTACAACCTCTGGTTTAGTCAGTTTATCCAGGTCCCATCTCCTTAAATTCCTACCTTTTTGCAGTTTCTTCAATTTTAATCTACAGTTCATAACCAATAGATTTTGGTCAGAGTCCACATCTGCCCGTGGAAATGTCTTACAATTTAAAACCTGGCTCCTAAATCTCTGTCTTACCATTATATAATCTATGTGAAACCTGTCAGATACCGACAAATTTAATGTAAAACCATAAATAACACGTTGCAAATACCAGGAGAAAAGAAATGCAAGGAAAAATTTTAGGTTCACTAAGCACCACAGAGGCCTGCATATCAAAACGTACTGGTTCTGTATGTCATAACACAAACACTGATGACAAAAAAGGAAAATTTGATTTCTTTTACATTTAAGTACTATGGCGAAAGAAAATAACAAGAAACCAGGAACAAGAATTTAAATCAGATAGAGAACAGCAGAATGAGAAGCAAATTTTTTTCTCAGTCTTTCATTCCGACGTAAAAACTAAGTGACTAGAGTGAATCAATGAAAAAATAGAAGAGACATGGGGGCTTGATAAGAGGTTTCGAAAAAAGTAAAACAAATAACAGAAAATTAAAATAAGCCATAAGAACTTAAAGGGATAAAAACAATAAGAAAAAAGAACACTGTTAGTGTATACAGAGGTGACAAAATCATGGATTAGCGACATGGGCATATACAGATGGCGGTAGTACTGCACGGCAGTGCATTGAGGGAGCTGTAATTTGTAGTCAGGTTTACGGTGTGAATATGCACACACGACGGCAATTAACGGACTATGGACGCAGCTGCATGCATGGGACGTTCCAATTCGGATATCGTTAGGGAATTCAGTTTTCCGAGACCCACAGTGACAGGAGGGCGCCGAGAATACCAGATGTCAGGCATTGCCTCTCATCACGGACGACGCAGTGGCCGACTGTCTTCACTTGCAACGGCGCTAACAGACGAGCAACACTGCCTGACATAACCGTAGAAATTGTCCTCTGGTCCACCTCAACCGATTATGAACTGGAAATGGTTATGTTCGGCTACATGGAGACCATTTTCAGCCATTCACAGACTTCATGTTCCCAAGCAACGATAGGGTTTTTATGGATGACAATGTGCCATGTCATTGGACCACAATTATTCACGATTGATTTGAAGAACATTCTGGACATTTTGGAATGATCTGGCCACCCAGATCGTCCGATACGAATCCCATCGAATATTCACGGGACATAATCGAGCGCTCAGCTCGTGCACAGAATCCGGCACCGGCAACATTTTCGCAATTGTGAGCGGCTATAGACGCAGGATGACTCAGTATTTCTGCAGGGGACTTTCAACAAGTTGTGGAGTCAATGCCACTTGGAGTTGCTGCACCACGCCGGTCAAAAGGCGGTGCAGTACGATACTAGGAGACATCCCATCACTTCAGTGTACATAGTGTTTTCACATGCCATCCGAAAGACATAATTTTTTCCGTATTTAGATTACGGGGCCGTGAAGAAAGTTTATCGAGATAATATCCAAAATTGAGAATTTTAGCAACAAATGAATTCCTGTTTAAACGTAATTACCTCTTAGGTCGATAATGTTTCTACACGTTTTTGAAGTGTGTAAGTCACTACAAGTAAATCTCTTAAAGTGTTACACCCAGTCTGTCAGTTGCATCAACGAAGATTGAATGGCCAGTGCAGAAAACTAAAATAACTTTGGTGTACAATTAGCTGAACATCATATAACTTGAGGTTATCAGAGTCATCAATAAACGCAGGCAACATTGTCACACTGTCGACATTTTAGCTGTAGTATCTTGTGACACAAGGGCTACACTAAAGAGCTATCCAAAGGTAACTTGAGGGTATGGGGCTCTAGAGTGCGGACAATACGTTTAGAACAGGAATCCCATATTAAAAGTAGCAGATGCGGGTATTGTCTACCAGTAAAGGTGTAAGTGTTTTGAATTGCAGAAAGACGGGAAGAGTAATTACTCCTAACATCTGTCAGCTGCATGTCAAAAAGCAAAGAAAGCGACAAATCAGCTGAACAATCAACTTTGGTAACCAGTTACCGGCCGCTACTCCAAGAGACCGGTGTGCCGTCATTGTGTTAAAAGACGTCTCCTTCGAGGAGGGCTACAGCGCGATCATGGAAAGGCGTCAGGTCAAAGTACAGTTTCACAAATTCTTATCACATTATTTCTAAATTATTAACCTATGAAACTTGGCTGCATTAGAACAATTTATTAATTTGCCTCTGATATTTTAGGAAAAACACCTTTAACCTTAACTTTTGACCCGTGAAAAGTAAGAATAACATTCACTGCAATGCACTGTTTGATGCATGTGATCGCTTCTCAACACTTAAATAATTTCAGTTTGTTACTTTGTGCAGGAGGATCGCCTGTTGAGCTGTGCTGGGCAACATTTCAAATGTTTTCTTCAGGTAATTGTTAAGTAATATTTAAAAAATGGATCTAAACATAGCGTTTCAAGCGCGCGCGCACCACACATACCTTATTTTAACCCCCCCCCCCCCCCATCGAAGCGATGTAAGTGACACTGACAAGTAATTTGATGTAAGACATATGGGGCCACAAATGTCGTGAAATATCCAAATAGCGGATGACAGATGTTGAACATGTGACGTCAACAAATGCTGTACATCGCTGCACGTGTTGCTGTTGAGCCTGTCGGCCTGTCGCACGTGATCATCCCAACGGCAAGTCACGCATTCACGTCGCTGTGGCTCTGGCCCTACTTGCGCGACTTCAGCGCTTGGAGCTCAGAGTTCGAGTCTTGCAGCTGGCAAGAAGATTTTTTTCATTGCGTTAGACAGTTATGTGTTTAATTTGAGATATGATTTATTTTTGTATGTACTGGTCTCCCGTTTTCTAATGGTTAATTGCAAGGCACTGTACGACAAAAATCTACCGTAGTGCGTTACAAGTAAATACGTATAAGCTTCCGAACTCCATCGTTACCAGTAAATGACCCACGTTTTCTTTACTAAATGAAGTCTGTAAAAAAAAGGCCAAATGGATAAAACTCAAAATAATAAAAGGTCTTGCTTCGTTACAGTTTTTTAGCTTCTTCATTCACAATGAAAACAGAGAAGCGAAGTGTAGCATTGTCGATCGATGCATGAGCGGCGAGGTAAGGCACATGTTGAACATTTGTCGTCCATTTTTGGGGTATTCCTCTACATTTACGGCCCATGTCTTATACTAAATTACTTTTCTCAGTGTCTTCCACGTCGCTTCGGGGTTTTTAAACTTACTTTACTTTTTCGTGTCCGGAAACTACAATTTGTTTGCCCAATATTGGGCAATGTCCAATGCTTCTTCTTTAGCCAGCCATAGATCGTCGAGGGTGCATCTGTGCGGGCAGGCTGGGTATTGTAGGAGATGTTCCATGTCCTGTCGAGTACCGCAGTCGCATTTTTCGTCATTTTCGTCCAACAAACCCCATTTGATCAGATTAGGTTTCACAGGAGCCACCCCAGTTCTGATGCGGTTAAGCATTCTCCAGGTTTTCCAATCACCAGAAACGCCGCTTGGTGGGTCCTCTCTTAGTGGATAGTAGATGGGGGGCTCATCTAAGGCGCAACTTAGGAAACGGCGTCTGGATTTGAGTCTGCTGGGGCCACACTCTAGGCCAAATATTGAGTGACGAGCATCGAAGGTTTGTTTTAGCTTCTCTACGTGAGTCAGGGTTTGTGAAACCTGCGGCCCTGTAAAGATTTTCTATGGGGGTAGGTCTCATGCAGCCTGTCACTATCCTGCATGTTTCATTCAAGCTAGTATCTACCTTTTTTGCGTGGGCGGATCTGCACCATACCGGGCAGGCATATTCGGCAGTTGAGAAGCACAAAGCTTGGGCTGAAGTTCTGACCACAGTAGGTTTGGCACCCCATTTGCTGTTGGACAGCTTTCTTATTAGGGAATTTCGTGCTTCTACTTTTTTGCGTGTTTTTTCGCAATGATATTTGTATGTCAATGTTCTGTCCAGCACGACGCCAAGGCAGGTGGGAGTATCTGTGTGTTCTAGTAATGTCCCATCCCAGGTAACATTGAGCCTGTACTTTGCCTGCCTCGAGTTCAGATGGAATGCACTCACTTGAGTTTTGGAGGGATTGGGTTTTAGAGAATTCTTTTTGTAGTAGGTTGACATTATAGAAAGAGTGGTTTCTAGTTTCTCCTCGATGGCTTCAAACCTGTTGCCTTGAACTGTTATTGCCAGGTCGTCTGCATATACAAAAGTTTTGGTTTTGTCTGGAGTTGGTTGGTCATTTGTATATATGTTGAATAGGATTGGCGCCAACACGCTCCCTTGGGCGAGCCCATTTTTCTGATTCCGCCATCGACTCTTTTTTCCCTCAAGCATTACGAAGAACTGTCTATTTTGGAGTAGAGATTCGATTATCTTGACTAGGTGGTAGTCTTTCAGGGTCTCGTAGATTTTATGCAGTAGTGTCCGGTGATGTACTGTATCATAGGCGGAACTTAGATCGACTAGTGCCAGCCCGGTGATTAGTTTATTCTCAAACCCATCCTCGATATGTTCTGTCAATGCTAGAATTTGACTGGTACAGGACTTTCCAGGTCTAAAACCTGCTTGGTGTGGAATTAGCTTCGAGTCAACGACCTTCTCTATTCCGTTGAGGATCAATTTTGCATAGAGCTTAAACAGATGGCAGAGAAGGGTTATGGGTCGATAGCTCTTCGGAGACTCTGGGTCCTTCCCGGGTTTAAGGAGAGCCACCACTTTTGACTTCCTCCACAGTTTCGGGATTTGAAAGGTTTCACGGCACACGTTAAAAAGTCCATGTATCCAGTCCCTGGCGCCAAGGCCGAAGTTTTTAATCTGTTCCACGCAAATATCATCAAACCCAGCGGCTTTCCCATTCTTCATGGTATTTATCCCATTGTTCAAATCTCTCATGCTAAATGGTTTCTGGAAGTTGGTGTTTTCCATTGGCAGTAGGCGTGTGATTTTAGTTTTCTGACGTTTGGAGTTGAACTTGCCGTTTAGAAGGAGTTGGTTGGACACCTGGTTTGGAGTTACGTTGGCCAGGGCCTTGCTTAGCCTTGGGTCACCATCCAGTTTCTTAATCAGGTTCCAGGCTATTTTGCTACTGTGGGACATATCCATTCTTTCTAGGGTTGCTATCCACTTCTTCTCGCGTGCCTCGCTGAGGGCTGACATTAAAGCTGTGCCACAGGTGATGGTTTCGTCGCTGAATGGGTCTTCCGCGAACAATACTTGATACTTCTCCAGGATGTCCTTTGAGGCATTTGAGAGCCCTGGGATATAGTGTTGTCTGCAACCCCTAGGAATATATTGTTTAGATACCTTTCGCAGTCTCAACAAAGGTAAGGTAATTATTTGGTGTTGGGGTCAGACTGGCTAATTCCTCATCCAGCGCTTGGGAATATTCTGCCCACCTAGCCTTTTTAAAGTTGAATCTCCTACGGAAAGGTATTTTGGTTGTTTTGATTGTTGAGTAGACTTGGATTCCAATAGGTCGATGTTGTGTCTTTGGGATTGCATCATATACTCTTTTGCAGCAGGTGTCGTAGATGTTCCGGCTGACGAAGCAAATATCGGGATTGTAACCTCGCTTCCAAATTTTGCTGTTGAAGGAGCAGGGGAGCTTGGGGTCGTGGAGAAGTGAGAGGTTATTTGCCTCAGCCCATTGTTCTAGCAGCTGACCATTGGCGTCTGTCTCGTCGTAGCCCCAGGTGGTGCTGTGGCTGCTAAAGTCGCCCACAACGAAGTGTGTCCTTTGGTTGTTGAAGCTTTCTGGCGTTGAAGTGTGTAAGTTCTGGCCGGGGGGTTTATATACGGAGCATATTGTAAATGATCCACTCTCTATCGCTAACACTTCAATGTTGTTGGTGGTTGTCTTACTCGTGGAAGAGAGCAGCATCTCGGGTCTGGTAAATATTGCGCTCCCATACCTTCTGTGAGGTGCTTCTACTGACAAGCGCATTCCTTTGATATTGGGTCTGTTTGCTGTTTCATCTCTATGCGTTTCCTGCAGGCACAGTACGTCCCACTTTCCTGATCGGCATAGTTGCGATATTACATCCTCCTTATTCTTGGTGATTCCTTCGACGTTCAGGCTGACGATCGTCAGGGTTGGCCCTGAAGAGGACCTGTTTTTGTTTTTGGCTTTTGATTGCATTGGTTTCCGGTGGTGGAAGGTTTGGCCGTTGTCCCATTGGGCAACGTTTCCGGGGAGCGCCGGCATTTTACTTTCTTCTATGTAGCATGTAAGTAAAATGCACACGTGGAGGCACCTTCCTTAAACGCTAGTAGGGTGTCCCAGGAAGAATGTTCAATATTTACAGATATTACACAAATGCTCCTTTGGAAAAAAACTTCATATGGACATATGCTCTATTCCGAATGGTTTCTGAGACAGAACACATTAAATTTAACTTTTGTACGTCTGTATTGAATAATTCGAAAACTGTACCCTTAGCCAAAACATGTCGCAGCACAGAATTAAACTACATTCAATTTCCAACAAAAACGACCTATTCATCCTTTTCTCCAGGACCAATAGTTCGCTCGAAGGGAGCGAGAGAGTACTGAAAATCTCGCGCGACGCGAATTCGCTGTAGGTAGTTCCCCGAACTGACAGACCACAAGTGTCCTATATTAAATTGTTCGTCTCGACTTCCGCTATAGTACTGACTAGTGTGGTATACCAGTGACACTATACTGAATAATACAGAAAATAATAACAATGTACATTAAATGTGTTCCGTTCTGAGACCACTCTGAATAGATCATATGTCCATACAAAGTTTCTTGCTTCAGATAATCGCTCCCGTCATATTTCTGAATACCGGCCATTCGACCTAGAACATCCTGTATACAACCAAGAACACTTCCCGATGTCATCACATTATCATACAGTAAGTTCGGAAGTTAGTGTGGTGCGTTCAAATGCTTGCTATGCATTGGAATTGCAAAATTCTGTGGTATACAGAACATCTTGATTGGGACTGAAGTGTCAATCTCTCAGACAAATTCCGGTTCAGTTATTCGGGACACAGGATAGATGGAGGGAGACAAAGAACTTTCTCAATCCTCAAACCCAATGTAACCGAACCACTACAGCTGACTATCAATAATGGTACACTATCTGTATCTACATCTACATGGCTACTCCGTAATTCATAATAAAGTGCCCGGGAGAATATTCATCCAACCATCTTCAAGCTGCCCTTCTTTGAACTTTTACGATATCCTCCGTCAACACTATCCGATGCTGATAACACACAGCGCAGCAATACTCCACAAGAGGATGGACAAACCTAGTGCAGGCATTCTCTTTAATAGACCTGTTGCATCTTCTAAGCGTTCTGCCAATAATCGGATTCTTTGCTTCGTTTCCGCCACAACAGTATCAATGCGATCGTTCCAATTTAAGTAATCCTAAAGTATTCATTCATTTGAATACACAGTATTTATATTTATTTCATTTATCATGTAATCTAAATTAGCGGATTCATTTTATTACTTGTGTTGATGACTTCACATTATTCATTATTTAGTGTCAACTGCTACTTTTCTCGCCATTAAGGTATCTTGCCTAAATCATTTTTCAGTTGGTTTTGATCGTCTAAGGACTTTACAAAACGGTAAATTACAGTTTCATCTGCAAACAATCTAAGAAGGCTGCTCAGATTGTCTCCGATAGCGTTTATACGGATCGGGAACAGCAGAAGCCTATAACACTTCCTTTGGGGACGCCAGATATAGCTTCCGTTTTACTCAATGACTTTCCTCCAGGTGCTACAAACTGTGACCTTCCTAACAGGGACGCAACTTTATTAGACGTCACTTCCGAGGAACGATGTCAAAAGCCTTCCGTGAATCTAAAAACATGGCATCAATTTGAGATGCCCTGTCGACAGCACTCGTTACTTCGTTTGAATAAAGAGCTAGTTGCATTTCTCAAGGACGATATTTTCCGAATCCGTGTTGGCTGTTTGTCAAAAAATTATTTTATCCAAAGTAATTCATAATGTTCGAACACACAAAATGCTCCATAATCCTACTGCAAACCAACGTTAGTGATGGGGTTCTGTAATTCACTGGAGTATTCGTATTTCCTTTCCTGAGAACTGGTGGAACCTGTGAAACTATCCAGTCTTTAGGGTACCTATCTTCCGTCGAGTGAGCAGTTGTATATGACAACTAAGAATGGAGCGATTGTATCAGCATTCTCCGAAAGGAACCTAAATGGTATACAGTCTGGGGCCGAGGCCCAGCCTTCATTAAGCGATTTAAGCTACTGCGCTATGCCCAGGATATCTACTTGTAAGTTGGAAGTTCTTGATTCGCATTCTGAAACATTTACTTCATCTTCTTTTGTGAAGGAATCTCGGAAACTTCACCAAAGTATACGAACAACTATTGGAGGACATTAATACTATGTGTGTCAACACTTCACCTTTATGACAGCTTGACGAAACGAGAAAAGCAGGTCGGGTCTCTGGGCAGATCAGTCCAATTCAGTAATATTATTGTACACAAGCCACTGCCTCACAGATGCTGCTTTGTGGCACGGTGCATTGTAATGTTGATACAAAGAAACACGGTCTCCGAAGTGTTCTTCTACTGTGCGCACTACACAATGCCGTAAGGAGGTTTACATCGTTTCCCACTTAGCGTTCCCGAAAGAGCATTAAGGGGACCACACCCTAACCACCATAAACATCCCATACTGTAACACCACCATCTGTGTAGTCCATTGTCTGCACTACACATGATGGCGGATGGTGGTCCCCTGTCATTCACCAATACCAGACTCTTCAAATGGTTCAAATGGCTCTGAGCACTATGGGACTTAACATCTGTGGTCATCAGTCCCCTAGAACTTAGAACTACTTAAACCTAACTAACCTAAGGACATCACACACGTCCATGCCCGAGGCAGGATTCGAACCTGCGACCGCAGCGATCACGCGGTTCCAGACTGAAGCGCCACACCGGCCGGCCCAGACTCTTCCATCGGATTGCCGTAGGGTATAGCGTGATTCCTCCCTCAAAAATTACTCGTTTCCAGTCGTCTATAGGCCGGTGGCGTGACTCTTTACACCACCCCAAGTGTCGCTCAGCATTGACTACAGAAATATGTGGTTTATGAGAAGCTGCTTGATCACTGTACCTATTGTACCCCATTCCTTTTAACTCTCAAGTGTCTCCCACTCGAGTTGGCGTAGTCCGTGATGGAAGAGGCTAACCTCCCAGATCTACCTGCGTCTTGTGTCGAAGCGCGACCAGCACAGAATCTGGCACACCATTCAACAACGGTGGTTTTCGACAGACATGTTGCCCCATACATTCTTCACTCTCCCACGAATGTCTAGTGGTGTTTGTCCTACGGGGGCCAATAAAGAAATAACAGCAAGTTAATCCCGCTCGGACGCATTTGTTAATGACAGCGCCATAGTTGAAGTTTTCACATTTACCGCACACACTTCGGACAGACACATGTCGGTGCTTGTATACTCTAATCGAAGTCGCAATTACGTTGCATATACGCTGCAACAGCGGCCTCAGACGGAATCATTTTGATCGCCCTTTCTTTTTAAAAGTCGTGTAAGGTCTGGACTCCAACCCACACTTTTACATTGGAAATGGCACAGTGACTAGCCTACAACGCCTCTGCTATACTGTTTTATCTGTTTATTGACCATAGTTCCGCTTTTATCCTAAGTTTTATGAGTTGATGCACTTCAAGATTTACTTTCGATGTATGTGTGTGTGTGTGTGTTTTACAGGAATACGTTTTACGTTTACTTTAGTGAAAGTTTTAACATGTTATTGTTTTTAAACACACTCGCCTTTCACTTTCCCGAGTAACTAAAGACCTATTATTTATCATCATGATCTCGTCTAGTGCTATTATATTTGCAGCCCAGGAAGCAGAAACTATCGCTCAGCTGGATCTAAAACAGTATCGGTGCCAATACCGTGGGCTGCGTACGTTGACCTCAGCACTGTGACGGCTTCCGATTAACAAAATGCGTAGTCACCGGCGCGGAAGTGTCCCTCGTGCACACAAAGGGACCACAGCGCCGATACGAGACAGATGAGCCTGATGGCTGGCCAGCGCATCACTCTTCCCAACTGATACCTCCGAGATAAGTTTAGTCACACTACATCACGTTTCACGAGCCATCAATATTCCGCCACAAAGCAATCCCGTAATGTGGGGTTGGTTGTACTTTTCGGCGCAGTAGCTATTGCATCACGGAAGTCTTCTTTTATGCACTGACTAACTGCGTACATGAGGAATAAGTGGAAAGGTTCTTTGCCCCAGTGTCATCTACTAAGAAATCTTAATTCACGACTGTCATATCCGATGTTTCTCCTTGCCGAACAACCACAGTGAAAGAGCAAACAGTATCCGCGCCGTTATGGTTCAGTAGCATTTGAGTGTATTTTTATTACTTAGTAGTGGTAACATTGCTGCTCCTGCATAGGCGAGAATACAGAGACTTAGTTTCTTTTACTGTTAATTTAATAACCGTTGTGGGCGGTTATTCGAAAATCTATTCCAATGAGTATATAGCTTCTCTCTCCATTCTTTTCTCCAAATTTTGACGTTTTAGAAAGGCACTAAAATACACACGAACAACAATGGCGGAATTCTGAGTATACAGGTACGTAGCAGCACAGTAAGTAAGACATATTTAGGCCGTACAGTTTTCGTATTCTTTTCTGGAGAACATTATATTCTTCTTGCATGTAAATTTTCCAGTGTACGTGTCACAAAATGCATCAGAAATGTAATTAACTATCTGATCCAGTGATCTCGCAACTAAGGTATATCAGTATATCGTACATATTCCCGAGTGTTGCGTATGTGTAAGATACTATACAACCTTTATATAGTACAAGACCAGCTACACTGGAAAGTTTTGGCAACAGACGATATAGCAACATCGCAAAGGTGTTGGACATTCATATATGAAGGCAACAGAAACCGTAACACTTTGTGCTTCTGACATAAGGATAAGGATTTACTGAATCTCTTGCAGACACTGATGTGGCTGCTATCTGCGCTAAATCCCCAATTACAACCGTGGCAGAAAATATTGCACTTCCATTCCAAGAAAATGTAATGTAGGTTGAAGTGTGACTGACGTATCAATCGACGCTGCAAACTCAAAGTAGCAAGAAAAACATGTAATAGCTATTAACGTGAGATCTAGAAGCAGGAAATGCTCTCATGTACAGAGGAAGGTAGTACTTAGGCTAACACGTATAATTGTTACCAGAACTTCGAATAGATGCGATTGCATAAATACTGTCTCAAGTGAAACTCTGGTGGTTGATGGCAGGTTTCTACAGATACATACTGTGGGACTTAAGATTGGCTTCATCATGACTGGTAACTGCAGCGCTCACCTACGATTTGACGATCTGGCAACCCACGTGTCGAAGATATCTTTATTATAACTTCGGTTTTATCGAATGGGAACACTCGTAAAATATAAGGCTTATTATAGCGACATCTTAAAGAATGTATTCAGAGGACGTCCAACACGTTTGTCTTACGGGTTGACTATTCGACCTCTACAAAAGTTGTTGAGCGTGTCTTGTCGAGACCGATTGTATTCTTTCGAATACCGGTAGTTTCCGAAAGCTGGATGCAAGGGCTGTACTGAAGCAGCAATCGTGCATAGACAACAGACTAGAAAACAATCTAATAAAGCAATATACATCCTTTCAGTAAAATGTATCTTTCCAGCAGATGTCTAATACTGAAAGTCGACCAAATATACACTCCTGGAAATTGAAATAAGAACACCGTGAATTCATTGTCCCAGGAAGGGGAAACTTTATTGACACATTCCTGGGGTCAGATACATCACATGATCACACTGACAGAACCACAGGCACATAGACACAGGCAACAGAGCATGCACAATGTCGGCACTAGTACAGTGTATATCCACCTTTCGCAGCAATGCAGGCTGCTATTCTCCCATGGAGACGATCGTAGAGATGCTGGATGTAGTCCTGTGGAACGGCTTGCCATGCCATTTCCACCTGGCGCCTCAGTTGGACCAGCGTTCGTGCTGGACGTGCAGACCGCGTGAGACGACGCTTCGTCCAGTCCCAAACATGCTCAATGGGCGACAGATCCGGAGATCTTGCTGGCCAGGGTAGTTGACTTACACCTTCTAGAGCACGTTGGGTGGCACGGGATACATGCGGACGTGCATTGTCCTGTTGGAACAGCAAGTTCCCTTGCCGGTCTAGGAATGGTAGAACGGTGGGTTCGATGACGGTTTGGATGTACCGTGCACTATTCAGTGTCCCCTCGACGATCACCAGTGGTGTACGGCCAGTGTAGGAGATCGCTCCCCACACCATGATGCCGGGTGTTGGCCCTGTGTGCCTCGGTCGTATGCAGTCCTGATTGTGGCGCTCACCTGCACGGCGCCAAACACACATACGACCATCATTGGCACCAAGGCAGAAGCGACTCTCATCGCTGAAGACGACACGTCTCCATTCGTCCCTCCATTCACGCCTGTCGCGACACCACTGGAGGCGGGCTGCACGATGTTGGGGCGTGAGCGGAAGACGGCCTAACGGTGTGCGGGACCGTAGCCCAGCTTCATGGAGACGGTTGCGAATGGTCCTCGCCGATACCCCAGGAGCAACAGTGTCCCTAATTTGCTGGGAAGTGGCGGTGCGGTCCCCTACGGCACTGCGTAGGATCCTACGGACTTGGCGTGCATCCGTGCGTCGCTGCGGTCCGGTCCCAGGTCGACGGGCACGTGCACCTTCCGCCGACCACTGGCGACAACATCGATGTACTGTGGAGACCTCACGCCCCACGTGTTGAGCAATTCGGCGGTACGTCCACCCGGCCTCCCGCATGCCCACTATACGCCCTCGCTCAAAGTCCGTCAACTGCACATACGGTTCACGTCCACGCTGTCGCGGCATGCTACCAGTGTTAAAGACTGCGATGGAGCTCCGTATGCCACGGCAAACTGGCTGACACTGACGGCGGCGGTGCACAAATGCTGCGCAGCTAGCGCCATTCGACGGCCAACACCGCGGTTCCTGGTGTGTCCGCTGTGCCGTGCGTGTGATCATTGCTTGTACAGCCTCTCGCAGTGTCCGGAGCAAGTATGGTGGGTCTGACACACCGGTGTCAATGTGTTCTTTTTTCCATTTCCAGGAGTGTAGATTGAACCATAGGTATTTACTATGTTTTTATGTGAAAAATAAACTGTACTACAAGCATTGAGACACAGCCAACACTCAGCACTTACATAAAATTATTTCTGCCGCCCCTACAGCTTATTGACTTTCTTTATATCCTGTGGGGAAAAAATGGCTCTGAGCACTATGCGACTTAACTTCTGAGGTCATCAGTCCCCTAGAACTTAGAACTACTTAAACCTAACTAACCTAAGGACATCACACACGTTTATGCCCGAGGCAGGATTCGAACCTGCGACAGTAGCGGTCACGCGGTTCCAGACTGTAGCGCCTAGAACCGCTCGGCCACTCCGGCCGGCCCTGTGGGAAAGTATCATGCAGGAATTTTCTCTGCGCCAGTAGGGTTTTCAGAGAGAATATGGGCACTGAGACTCTTTTAAGATGGCTACAGCGATACCTTCATGCTTGTGCACCGAGTTGTGCCAATACTGGTCTAGCAATTCATATGTCAGACATCGGCAAGGTGCGTGCAGCTGGTGCCTAACAAAACACCAACAGTGATCAGCCAGAACATTGTGACCACCTACCTAATAGCCGGTATGTCCACCTTTGGCACGGATCTCAGTGGCGACGCGTTGTGGCATGAAAGCAATAGGGCCTTGGTAGGTCCCTAGAGGGAGCTGCCACGACATCTGCACTCGCAAGTCACCTAATTCCCGTAAATTCCAGGGAGGGGGCGCAATGAGCTCTGACGCCACGTTCAATCACATTACAGATGTGTTAGATCGCGTTCAGATCTGACGAGTTGGGAGATCTGCACATCAGTTAGAGCTCGCCACCTTGTCCCTCGAACCACTTCACACTCCAGGTCTTATGACATGTCGAATTATCTTGTTGAAAAATGCCACCGTCGTCGGGAAACATGGTCGCCATGAAGGCCTGCAACCAGCATACGACACTCCTTCGCCGTCATGGTGTCTTGCACAAGCTCCACTCGACCCACGGATGCCCGCGTGAATGATGCCCAGAGCATTATGGAGACGCCCCCAGCTTGTCTCCATCACACAGAACAGGTATCAAGGAACCGTTCCTCTGGGAGACGACGATTCGCGCCATCCCATCGGCATAAAGAAGAACGTATCTGAATTTATCAGGCCATGCAACGCTCTGCCACTGCACCAACGTCCAGTGTCGACGTTCAAATGCCCATTTCAGTTGTAGTTGCCGATGATGTGGTGTTGGCACTGGGACATGCATGGATCGTCGTCTGCAGAGGTCCAGCGTTAGGATCATTCGGTACACTGTGTGTTCAGACACTCTTTAACTATGCCCAACATTGAAACGTGACGTTAGTTCCGGCACAGTTCGCCGCCTCTACTGTATTTCCAGTCTGCCCAGCCTACAACGTCCAACATCTGCAATGATGGGTGGTCGCCCAATCCCACGACGTCTGGACGTGGTTTCACCTACGTTTATCATGTGTTGCAGACACCTCAGCACTCCTCGAACATCCGACAAGTGGTGCAGCTTCCGAAATACTCGTGCAGAGGCTCCAGGGCATCACAAGCTGCCTTCCGTCAAACTCAGATAGATCGCGCGCCTTCCCCATTCTACACACGGACAGCACGCTCACTGATAATACACTGCAGAGCCAAAGAAACTGATACACCTGCCTAATATTGTGTAGGGCCCCCACGAGCACGCAAAAGTGCCGCAACACGACGTGGCAGGGACCCCACTGGAGGGAATTGACACTATGAATCCTTCAGAGCTGTCCATAAATTCGGAGATCTATTCTGAACAGCACGTTGCAAGGCATCCCAGATATGCTCAATAATGTTCATGTCTGGGGAGTTTGGTGGCCAGCAGAAGTGTTTAAACTCAGAACAGTGTTCCTGGAGCCACTCTGTAGCAATTCTGTTCTGGATGTGTGGGGTGTCGCATTGTCCTGCGGGAATTGTCCAAGTCCGTCGTAATGCACAATGGACATGAATGGATGCAGGTGATCAGACAGGATGCTTACGTACGTGTCACTCGTCAGAACCGTATCTAGACGTATGAGGGATCCCGTATCACGTCAACTGCACACGCCCCACACCATTACAGAGCCTCCACCAGCTTGAACAGTCCCCTGCTGAGATGCAGGGTCCATGGATTCATGAGGTTGTCTCCATGCCCGTACACGTCAATCCGCTCGATACGATTTGAAACGAGACTCGTCCGACCAGGCAACATGTTTCCAGCCATCTACAGTCCAACGTCCGTGCTGACGGGCCCAGGCGAGGCGTAAAGCTTTGTGTCGTGTTGTCACGAGTGGGCCTTCGGCTCCGAAAGCCCATATCGCTGACGTGCCGTTGAATAGTTCGCACGCTGATACTTGTCGATGGTCCAGAATAAAAATCTGCAGCAATTTGCGGAAGGGCTGCACTTCTGTCACGTTGAACGATTTTCTTCAGTCGTCATTGGTCCCGTTCTTGCAGGATCTTTTTCCGGCCACAGCGATGTCGGAGATTTGATGTTTTACCGGATTCCTGATATTCACGGTACAGTGGTGAAATGGTCGTACGGGAAAATCCGCACTTCATCGCTACCTCGGAGATGCCGTGTCCTATCGCTCGTGTGCCAACTGTAACACCAGGTTCAAACTTACTCACATCTTGATAACCTGTCATTGTAGCAGCAGTATCCGATCTATCAACTGCGCCAGCCACTTGTCATACACTCCTGGAAATTGAAATAAGAACACCGTGAATTCATTGTCCCAGGAAGGGGAAACTTTATTGACACATTCCTGGGGTCAGATACATCACATGATCACACTGACAGAACCACAGGCACATAGACACAGGCAACAGAGCATGCACAATGTCGGCACTAGTACAGTGTATATCCACCTTTCGCAGCAATGCAGGCTGCTATTCTCCCA
The DNA here is from genome assembly GCF_023898315.1 of Schistocerca nitens. Lineage (NCBI taxonomy): Eukaryota > Metazoa > Arthropoda > Insecta > Orthoptera > Acrididae > Schistocerca > Schistocerca nitens. The sequence goes on along the minus strand of NC_064616.1, from coordinate 79,547,896 downwards.
TGGAGACGATCGTAGAGATGCTGGATGTAGTCCTGTGGAACGGCTTGCCATGCCATTTCCACCTGGCGCCTCAGTTGGACCAGCGTTCGTGCTGGACGTGCAGACCGCGTGAGACGACGCTTCATCCAGTCCCAAACATGCTCAATGGGGGACAGATCCGGAGATCTTGCAGGCCAGGGTAGTTGACTTACACCTTCTAGAGCACGTTGGGTGGCACGGAATACATGCGGACGTGCATTGTCCTGTTGGAACAGCAAGATCCCTTGCCGGTCTAGGAATGGTAGAACGATGGGTTCGATGACGGTTTGGATGTACCGTGCACTATTCAGTGTCCCCTCGACGATCACCAGTGGTGTACGGCCAGTGTAGGAGATCGCTCCCCACACCATGATGCCGGGTGTTGGCCCTGTGTGCCTCGGTCGTATGCAGTCCTGATTGTGGCGCTCACCTGCACGGCGCCAAACACGCCTACGACCATCATTGGCACCAAGGCAGAAGCGACTCTCATCGCTGAAGACGACACGTCTCCATTTGTCCCTCCATTCACGCCTGTCGCGACACCACTGGAGGCGGGCTGCACGATGTTGGGGCGTGAGCGGAAGACGGCCTAACGGTGTGCGGGACCGTAGCCCAGCTTCATGGAGACGGTTGCGAATGGTCCTCGCCGATACCCCAGGAGCAACAGTGTCCCTAATTTGCTGGGAAGTGGCGGTGCGGTCCCCTACGGCACTGCGTAGGATCCTACGGTCTTGGCGTGCATCCGTGCGTCGCTGCGGTCCGGTCCCAGGTCGACGGGCACGTGCACCTTCCGCCGACCACTGGCGACAACATCGATGTACTGTGGAGACCTCACGCCCCACGTGTTGAGCAATTCGGCGGTACGTCCACCCGGCCTCCCGCATGCCCACTGTACGCCCTCGCTCAAAGTCCGTCAACTGCACATACGGTTCACGTCCACGCTGTCGCGGCATGCTACCAGTGTTAAAGACTGCGATGGAGCTCCGTATGCCACGGCAAACTGGCTGACACTGACGGCGGCGGTGCACAAATGCTGCGCAGCTAGCGCCATTCGACGGCCAACACCGCGGTTCCTGGTGTGTCCGCTGTGCCGTGCGTGTGATCATTGCTTGTACAGCCCTCTCGCAGTGTCCGGAGCAAGTATGGTGGGTCTGACACACCGGTGTCAATGTGTTCTTTTTTCCATTTCCAGGAGTGTATAAAGGCGTTGCCGGCCGCAGCGCCGTAATCTGCCTGTTTTGTATGTGTGTGTATTTGAATGTGCATGCCAATACCAGTCTCTTTGGCGCTTCAGTGTACACGCATCGTGTGTGTGTGTGTGTGTGTGTGTGTGACAAGCAGTCATTCCTCGGTAGGTGACAGTGGTATCACCCAAGCGGTTTTATATCTGTAGGAGGTCTTCGGTCATTAGGTTATGGCTCATCAGTGTAACGCTGCAGCCATTGTCCTGCACAGCGGAAAGACTACAGCTGCAACTGACGGATGCTTGTAGAGTGGTGTTTCATTTTCTAGCGGAATATAGGGTACAGCTTGAAAAATCACACTGGCTAGTAGCATCTACGAACCGTCAGAACAGTGTGTATTCATTAATGTTTATACTATCGTGAATAGAAGAGCCGAAGGTGTAGGATTAGGGTTTAACGTCGCATCTACAGTGAGATCATTACAGACGCAGAGAAAGATCGGAAAGGAAACAGCGATTAAAATGGCGCCGTAGTTAAGGTATTGGGCTCGCATTAGGTTTTAGCGGGGTTCAAACCCGTGTCTGTCCTTCCAGATTTACGTTTTCCGTAATTTTCTAAAATCGCACAATGGAAATTCCGGAATAGTTCCCGTGTAATTACGTGGAAAAGTTCCTTCCATTTTCTTGCCCCAGTACAGACTGTGCTTCATTTCTAATGATATGACCGTCGATGGCACTTTAATACTTAATCTACCTATCCATCTCACTGGACGAGGATGGTAGAGGTAAGGTGACTTTTCGAAACTCATAAAAACCGAAATCTGAATGATCAGACGGGGATTTTAATCTCATACTTCTACATTTTTCTTCTTACAGTCTGGGGCTTAACTTCATATAGAAAATCCAATGCCTAAACTATTGTGCCTGCCGATCGCTCGATCGATAGGGGAATGAAGCTCCACAATAAACAACGTTTTAAAAATATCTCAGGGTTTCACGACCTGACTGATAGATATAGTATGCTTTCGGTTGGCCAGCCGAGTTGTTGACTGCACTTTTATGCAACAATATTTCGACTACTGCCACAGTCGCCTTCTTCAGGCGTTACGAGCTGTATTATTTCCACGTGCATACTTCCAGACAGCGATCACGCGTAGCAAAACAATTCTGAGCACCTGAAGAAGGCGCCTTTATCGTTCATCGAAATAATGTACAGAAAAGTGGAATCAACATCTCTGCTGAACACCCGAAAATACACCATACACTGATGTGACAAAAGTCGTGGGATGCCTCCTAAAATCGTGTGGGACCTGCTTTTGCCCTACGTAGTCCGTGTTGCCTCTATACCGGTCGGTAATTCCAAAAGCGTTGCCGGTGCAGGATTTTTTCATTAACTGACCACTCGATTACGTTCCATAAATGTTAGATGAGATTCAGGTCGGGTGATTTAGAAGGCCAAACCATTCACTCGAACTGTCCAGAATGTTGTTCTTCAAGCCAATCGTGAACAGCTGGGGCCCGATGACATGGCGTTTGTCATTCATAATAATTCCACCGTTGTTGAGGAACGTGACGTCCACGAGTGGCTGCAGATAGTCTTCAGGTAGCGAAACGTACAGAGGACCGAATCCATTCTGTGTAAACACAGCCCACACCATTATGAAGGCACCACCGGCCTGCGCAGTCACTTGAATTGGTGAATGGCTTCGTGGGGTCTGCGCCACACTCTAAATCTACTCTCAACTCTTGCCAACTGAAGTCTGGAGTCGTCTGACCTGGCCACGGTTTTCGCGCCGCCTATGGTCCAACCGATATGGTCACGAGGACAGGAGAGGCAGTGCAGGCGATGTGTTGTCAGCAAAGGAAGTCGCGTCGGTTGTCTGTCGGCATAGACCATTAACGCCAAACTGCGCCGCACTGTCCTAATGGACACTTTAGTCGTACGTCTCACATTCATTTCTGTGGTTTTTCACACAGTGTTGCTTGTCAGTTAGCACTGACAACCTTAGAGAAATGCCTCTGCTTTCGGTCGTTAAGTGAAGGCCGTCGGCCACTGCGTTGTCCGTGTTGATAGGTAATGCCTGAAATCTGGTATTCTCGGCACACTCTTGACACTGTGGATCTTTGAATTCTGAACTTCGTAACGATTTCCGACATGGGATGTTCCATGCGTCTAGCTAAAACTACAATTCCCCGTTCAAAGTCTTAATTTTAGTCGTGTGGCCATAATCGAGCCGGAGACCTTTTCACACGAATCACTTAAATACAAACGACAGCTCGGCCAATGCTCTACCGTTTTATACCTTTTGTACGCGATGCGACCGCCAACTGTATATGTGGACATCGCAAGCGTAAATCTTTTGTCAGTAGAGATTGTAACTGTTAAAGCCGCACCACCAGTAAAAACGACTCATCTGCGGTCGTGAAGCCTATCATTGTAGTCTTAGGAACTAGAAACATATGATATGGTCATACAGTTCTCATCACCATTTGTTTCTATCGAAAGGTCGAAGTCACATTTGTCTGTATAAATTTAACAGTATCCACGAATAAGACATTTTCGCAGCACGATTGTTTTAACGATTTATGACTTGTTACTAAAAGGTAAACCTTGTTCATCAACCTACACGAACTGCCAAGTGTTCCAAGTCAACATCGGTGAGCGTTGGCAACAAAGCAAGAATCTCACACAGCGCCCTAGGGCAGATGGCTTGTCACAGTCTTGCTCTAAATTTCCGAGCGTGTGTCTGTGATCTTTGGCATATTAAAATGTTTCTTTCTCCATTAGACGCTTTTTCAGTAATTATGGATTAATTTCTAACAGGAAGAAAGTCCACCGCGTGGGATTAGCCGAGTGGTCTAAGGCCAGTCATGGACTGTGCGGCTGGTCCCGGCGGAGGTTCGAGTCCTCCCTCGGTCATGGGTGTGTGTGTTTGTCCTTAGGATAGTTTAGGTTAAGTAGTGTGTAAGCTTAGGGACTGATGACCTTAGCAGTTAAGTCCCATAAGATCACACACACAGTTTTTTTTTTTTTTTTTTTTTTTTTAAGAAAGTCCTACAGGAGACACACAACTGTCACAAACCCTGCTTCATCTAGAATATGGCTTCCTATTCCCAGCTCAGTGACTCTATCCGTCGGGCGCATCACCACCGACGACGTCATACGGCGCATTCTTAATCCATGAAAACTTGGAAGAGATGTTGAAATTATTGTAGAACGTTGGGGCACAGTCTGGTGACCAGGAATTCAGGAATTGTACGCCTCCAGAATTCTGGCAATGAAAACTGCTCCATGACCAAAATCAGCACAGGTTCCGTACGGTCCATCAGCCGTCGTCGTATCGAGCATTTGAGACGTTGGCTATGAAGTCAGCTGTAATTTCGAAGCCTAGTACCCGATATATATATGGGAAAAACAGTTTTTGGGACGTTCGAAGAGCTAATGTCATCTATCAACAGTTGTTGAGGTTTGTAGAAAGTGGTAAGTCCCTAGCGCCATATTTACATGGAAGGTCTTACTTTGTGTTGGTATGACGTTCATTGTCAGATGAACTTATCACGTAGAAGAAGGTGCTAGGTTGTAAATTTAAACGCTGCAAACAGAATGACGTATTAGACTCTTTATTTTACAATATGTAATATCAAATTTTAACGGTAATTAGGAATTTCAACATTTTAGGGCCTTATACATTCAGCAGGCACTAAGAGAAGAAGCAACCATCCGGGATGGAGACACTTGGTTCATGGGGTCACGACGCTCAGCAATGACCACAGCGACTTATGATGATGATGACATTAAAGTAATGTAATCCGGTTGTTAATTATATTAATGAGAGCTAGAACATTCAAACGCTATAAAGGACGAAGCTGAATATTATGTTAATAGATAAGTGATGTAAATGATGCAGAAAGCTGTGAAAAAAAGGTAAACGCAACGAAAATCTTGTAAAATCGAATAGCTAAAAGTAAAAGGAATAGTGGATATGAATAATGTGTGCAACAAAAGAACATATTTCTAGGAGTGTTGTGGTTGCGTATGCGGCATTTATGCATCAGTCCACCGTCAGTTGGTGCTCTTATACGTGAGTCGACGAGAACACAGAAACAGTAAAAAAATTTTAAATATCTGCGTATTAACTGAGTACAAAAGTCAGAAGTCATTTTTACTTGAATTAATTTCAGAGAAAGTGTGTACTCTTGGTTATAAACTTGAATGAAGCGACTCTTCAACAGGCAGACGAAAGAACTCTTTTAGTGTAACGTACAACTACAAACTGTTGAATTCACGCATGAAAGATTCTTGCGACATTTTCGGTATTTCCAAAATGAAACTAACCATTGCAAAAGGAGACAGTAATTCGAGGAGGTTGGAAAATTAGAGATTGTGATGATGATGCTGATGATGATGATGATGATGATGTTCTTGGCAATTAGAAACGACGAAACGTTGCAGTACCTCAATATCAATAATGTTGAAAGTATGTTGCTGTCTATCAGGGATCAAATAAAGAAATTGTCAAAATATATCAGTAATTATTCTCACTATGACTGTCCTAACAAGGTGTAAATAAACTCTTGTATTCAGTAATTGAGATGTATCGATTACATGAAAGGGAATGTTATGAGGGTGGTGTAAAACTGTCATCACAATACGTATTCTATCCGTGTTTCACACAAAAGTAATTTAAATGATATATTAATTCCGCATTAGACTTCAGCATTCCACTTAAAATAGTCTTCTTAGCATGCAATGAATGTATTGCTTAAGAAAACGAAAGTATATGTCTGTGAGACTTTATAAGGATAAAGCTGATATAGATTACGCATTTTGCAACATATTCTAATTGGGTACGAAAAGTGAAGAGTGTGGGTACTACGAGGGTCACTCCAAAAGAAATGCACACTATTTTTTTTTTTAAATCCATCTTTTACTTTACATGTTTGAAAGTTTTACAGTCTGTAGATACATCCTTTAGGAACAATATTTTCATTTCTCCACATAATTTCCGTCCCTCTCAACTGCCTTGGGCCATCTTGGAACCAGCGCCTGTATAGCCGCACGGTAAAATTCTGGACCAACCTGTTGGAGCCACTGTTTGGCAGCGTGCACAAGGGAGTCATCATCTTCAAACCTTGTTCCACGAAGAGAGTTTTTCAGTTTCCCAAAGACATGATAGTCACATGGAGCCAGGTCAGGACTGTAAGGCGAGTGTTTCAGTTTTGTCCATCCGAGTTTTATGTCAACATCCTGGGAACCCAACTGGCACAAACCTTTTTTAACGCCAACACTTTCAGTATTCTGCAAACACTTCCTTCCCCTATCCCAACGTAGCGTGACAATTCGTTCACTGTGATACGTCTGTCAGCAGCCACCAATTCGTTAACTCTCTGAACATTGTCTGGAGTGTGTGCAGTACGAGTTCTGCCGCTGCGAGGACAACCCTCAATATTGCCGTGCACGCTTTCATCACGTAACCTGCTTGCCCACCGACTAACTGTTCTGCGGTCGACAGCAGCATCTCCACACACCTTTTTCAACCTCTTGTGGATGTTTCCCACTGTCTCGTTATCACAGCACAGGAATTCTATGACATC